>NC_060287.1:29525788-29677767 GCF_021613505.1 Equus quagga | reverse complement strand
TGGGAGTCCATGGAGCTGGTTGCTAACATCTGGGAGTCCATGGAGCTAGTTGCTAACATCTGGGAGTCCATGGTGCTAGAGGCTAACATCTGGGAGTCCATGGTGTTGGACGCTAGCATCTGGGAGTCCATGGTATTGGACGCTAGCATTTGGGAGTCCATGGTGTTGGACGCTAACATATGGGTCTCCATGGTGTTAGAAGCTAACATATGGGATTCTTGGGCCATCAAGGGATCCACTCCTACTGTTACAGAAGTCTCCCCCACTAACGTAGCAGGCAGCTCCTGTGCTACCGTATTATAGGATTCCAGCGCTGTCGTCGAGGGCACCTCCAGGGACTGCGACACGGTCATCGTTGACAGCTCCGTTGTTGTCACCACAGACTGGACAGAGATCTCCAGCGCCACAGTTGCCACAGGCTGCCCAGGCAACTCTGGCGCCCCAGGCTGCCCTGGCAACTCCAGCACCCCGGTTGCCAGAGGCTGCCCCAAAAGCTCCAGTGCTCCAGCTGCCCCAGACTGCCCCGAGAATTCCAGTGCCCCAGCTGCCATGAGCTGCCCAGGCAACTCCAGTGCCCCAGTTGCCACAGGCTGCCCCGACAACTCCAGTGCCCTAGTTGCCGAAGGCAGCCCTGGCAACTCTGGCACCCCAGTCACCGAAGGCTGCCCTGACAACTCCAGCGCTGTTGTTGCCACTGGCTGTCCTGGCAACTCCAGCACCATCGCTGCCTCAGGCTGCCCCAGCAACCCTGATGCCGTTGTCACCTCAGGCTGCCCAGGATGTTCCATCGTTGTCATCCCCACAGGCTGCTCCAACTCTGTCGTCGTCACAGGTTGTTCGGTCAACTCCATTGCTACGGTAACTGCAGGCTGACCTGGCAACTCTACTGCTGCTGTCACCGCAGGCAGCCCTGGCAACTCCTGTGCCATCACAGGTGGCTCTGGTACCTCCTGTGGTGGCTCCAACCCCATAGATGGTGCTGGAAGCCCCGGCAATTCCTGCGACAACTGTGGCACTGATGTCACAGAGGGCCCCGGCAACTCAGGCACTGCTGTCGCAGGGGGCCCTAGCAACTCAGGCACTGGGGTAGAAAGGGGCCCTGGCAACTCCGGCACTGGGGTAGCAGAGGGCCCAGGTAACTCCAGCACTGGAGTCACAGGGGGCCCCTGCAACTCCAGCATGGAGGTCGCAGGTGGCCCCGGCAACTCCATCGCTGAGGCCACCGACGACTCCGGCAGCTCCAACGCTGTGGTCTTGGGCAGCTCCAGCAACTCCTGTGGTCTTGTCATGGATGAATCTGCAACCTCCGATGGTACTTCTACAGGCTGCTCTGGCAATCTGAGCACTTCAGTTGCAGATGACTCTGGAAAATCCATTGTTGTTGATGTGCTTGGTTCTGGGTGCACCTCAGTAGGTGTCTCTGATGATACCGCAAGGGTTTCTGATGGCTCTAGCACTTTTGCTACTGGAGGCTCTAAGAACATGATCTTTGATGGCTCTGGAGGTGTGCTCTCCAAAGATTTCAGCACAGACTTCATCTGATACTCCACTGACATTGTTACAACCGGCTCAGACGTCTTCAGCACTACTGTTGTAGTAGGCACTGGTGCTGTTGCAAAGGGATCCACAATCTTTGTCAAGGATGGTTCCAGCGTTACTGCCACAGACTGCTCTGACTGCACTGAGATTACTGATGTAGATGCAACTGACAGTTCTGCAGTTTTCATAGCTGGCTTCAGAGTCTCTAAGGTGTGTGGCTCTGATACCTCCATTGATACTACAGGAGGTTCTAGCACAACTGCAGGAGATTCACTAGTCTCAGATAGGCCAAATGCTCTTACAGGATACTCCAGTGCCATAGCTGAAGGTTCAGAATCAAACTTCAAAAAGGAATCTGATTCTAAATCTATGTTCCCGTCATGATGTGATTTCAGCTTGGATTCAGATTCTTCTGGCTGTCTTTTATACTTTTTTTCCTTTTCTTTCTTCTTTTTCTTCTTTTTATTTTTGTGCTTTTTGTGCTTCTTTGACTTTTTGCTGGGTATTTCATCAGTAGGATCTGTTTGTACAGACACACATCTACTTTTCCTGGAGGCCTCCTTCAAGTCTGAAATTAAAGGAAATCAATTTTAACTTGTCAAACATTCCCCAAAGTAGATTTATATAAATCATACAGGCCAAAATTCACATTCCATGTTAAAACACCATTATATAACACTTCTTGTTAAAAAACTATTTGCCAAATAAACTATTTTCCATAAACCAATTAGCTGAAGATTCATACTTCTCCAATATTTCCTTCCACAACTACAGCCTGGATTAAAAATAAGTTCTCAGTTTACCACAAAAACTTTTAAAATTACATTAAGATATGTTTTACTAAATTCATTTAAAATGATTATTTTCTCCAGCTCTCAAATTATAGCAAATTACTTTTAAACTACACTTAAAGATGAGTATCTTTCATATTACCAATTGTTAGAATTCCTTTGAAAAATACCCATATCAAATCATTTTACGACTATTTTATAACCCCTACTTATATAGGAAGCAACATGGCACTGGCTCTGGAACAGCCTGTCTGTTTCTGGATCCTGAACCAATCCACCAGGTCACTAGATGAATGGACTTGGCCAAATTACTGACAGTTACTTGAGTAGAGGATGAAGTGAGTTAAAACATACAAAATACATTGAACAACACCTGGCACATAGTAAGCCCTCAACAAATGCTAGCGTTTGCTTTTATATAATACACAAAAGGTCTGAACAACAAATGTAAAGTATCAATATGGAACTTGAATTTTACCTTATCACACCCACGTTACATTCTAATAAAAATAAGACCTTTCCCCCCAATACTCTTCTAACATTATTAAGAAATAACTTTTTTAATGTTTCTACTTAGAAAATAATAAAGTCATTTTGGGAAAGAAATTCTTACAGTCCTTAACATGTAACTTAAGAACACTGCAATTTGCATATCTGAAAGAGAAAGTGGTGTATATTCCACTTTACAACCAGATGGGATTTACTCCAATGCCAATATCAAATTAGATAAATCTCAGTGATCCAGAAAAAGCTGTTTAGAAATCCACGCCATCAATATCATGGAAAAAAATGAATCAACACATGACAAGACCCATTCCAAAGCAAACTACTCATTTTCTGTTGTGTTTATTAAGTACCAAATATTAGTTAGCTAAGTTATATTTCAATCAGGAAAAAGTTGCTAGAGCCATGAATCTAGATACAGCTAAAATCTACGCTTTTTTACCATACTCTGTACCAAAAATAAAAACTAAAAAAATAAGAAACCATACCACATTCCTCCATTTCCAAAACTAAATGAAGATACTGTTATTTTTGTGGCTGTTCATAAATCTTTCATTTCCAAACATCAATTATCTAATCAATTCCAAAAACATTAAACATCCAAGCAATGATTCTTCTCCATTCATTGTACCTTTAAGAGGGATGGATGCAAACAAGGCAATCTCTAAGCTTGGGCTTTAAAATAAAACCTCCCAGGATTTTAAAATTATTACAGATTTGGTCCAAGCTTCTGCACCTTCCAAAACTGACATTTACACAACTGTTCAATGAAAACCCACATTCAAAATCCTGGCATTGAGGCACTACAAGACTGAATCAGATAAAGTCATAGTCTACCACCAAAGCAAACAAGTGCATCAACGCTCACGTTTCTGGATAACTGTATTTTCAAAGAATTTAAACAAAGTCTTTGGTTAACAATTAAACTAAAACTTAGAAATCTTTGAAGTTTTAGATCTAATGAACATTTTAAATACCCCATACTCAAGAAATAATAGTTAACTATTTAAAAGTCTTAAAACAAAGTTTTTGAGATAGCTAATTATCTCCAACTTACCTGGCTTATATCGTAGTTCTGTATCCAAGACCCCAGAAAGTACTTCCTCTATCTTCTGCACTATTTCTTCATTTGGTAGGCTCCTGGCAGAGGCAGCTGCATCACCTGCCTGGTTTCCTTCAATAGGTGTATTTGTTTCACCATTGAGCTGACCTTCACTCCTTCCACTTGACAAGAAAAGTTATCAAAATTCGTTAATATTTTTACCACATCATATAATAAATTTAGATTTATAACTCAACTGATTAAAATAATAATCTTATATTGTTCATACACAACATGAACTATTTTTGTGTTTCTTTCAGATAATATTCCCTGTCAACAGTGCTTCCTTAACACTATCTGCTTATAGTTGGTACATTTTCATTTTTACACAATTACATACAGTTTTCAGAACCTGAAAGTTAAGAGAAAGTCTTTGAATAGGTTTTAAGCTCATCTTTTTTTTTTTAAATAAAATACTCCCAGAAATCTAAATTGGTTTAGATATGGGTTACCTGCATATTTATCTCAGGGGAGAAAAACTATTAAGATCACAATCATAAATGTAAAGAAAAATATATAACCCAACATTATGGAAGAAGCTATAGCTACAATAAAGCCACACCTGTGCATGGATCACAATCAGCATCAACAGCATCAAGGAACACAAAATTAGCCACAAACACATTAAGTAAAAAGGGTAACATGTAGCCTCTGATCAGGTTTAGACTAAGTTATTGAAATGCCATAAAGTTTAAAAAGAAAAATACATTTATATAACTTGTATCCACTCATCAAAAATTCGGGTGTTAAAAAACTTTCTGGTGTTCAAAAAAAAATTCATGTGAAACAAGTGACAATTCATTTATACCAACAGTAAAGGAATGAATGGCTTAACATATTTTCAATTCAGAGCCAGAAGGATCTTGACATTTATTTACCTAGTCATTCTTACTATTTTTGCATAAAGTTTTTTTGAAATAATTTCAACAACTTAAATTTTAGCTAACATCAATTATGCTCCAATACCTGATAAAAAGCCTGAACAGTAAAAAACAAAAAAAATCAGTACTGAACTAAATGTTAAGGAATAATTGGTTTTAAAAAAATCACATAACTAACATTTATTGACTATTCGTGTCACATGGTTCTACATTTTTTAACTCATTTAATCCTAACAAAACTCTAAGGTCAGCACTACTATTCTCATTTTATAAATAAGGAAAACGAGGCACAGAGAAGACAAGGAACGTAGCGGAAGGTCACCTATCTATTAAGAGGTCAAACTGGTATTCAAAACCAGAGCTCATACACTCAACTACCACCTATAAACATAAATCTCCTTACCCAAACTGATATATATAAAAATAGATGAGAAAAAAGAGAAATATAGCTCACTGAAATGGCAAATAATCAAAAACTTGTTTTCAGACTGATAACATTGCATGTTACTTGAGAAGAACCTGAATATTCTTCTAGTAATAAACTGCCCTAATATTCTTTTCAGATTTTCTTTCTGGAGCTCTTTATTTCATACTTTTCCAAAGCACCTGCATGTAACCACCTCACTAAAAAGGCCACGGATTTAAAAATCGACAAAAGTACGACTTAAAAAAGTCAATCTATGAGAAAGTAATCATCTTAAAGCTATCAGAATGTTTACCTCAACTACTGCAAAGGGATGAAAACTTCAAACCACCTAACTATCCTCGATACATTCCTACAACAGAATTCGATGGAGCGTGAAAAATGTCCTAAAACACTACTGAGACTGTAATCAAACACCAACTCGTTCACGATACATAGATAGGTGAAAAACACAAGATTATCACATTTCACAAAACATGTATGTGCATCGGTACAAACAATGAAAGAACACAAAGGGCATCAATAACTAGGTGGTGGTTTTTTATCTTTTTATTTTTTCTAAATTTTGTACAACAATAAAACGCTCATTTTCTATCACAAAAACTAATTCTTAAAAGGTATAAAAACAAAGCATTACAAGAAACAAACAAAACTAATCGCACGCAACTATTAAGTTTTCAGAAAAACTATATTCGCTTAGCTCAGGTCTTTTCTCATTCTAAAATCACTAGCACATAACAAAATTTTAAAAAGCAATGAAATGAGTGAGCAGATACATTTCCCACTTAAAAGACAATATATCCTACAAAAATAATAATTCTAGCAATACTATATCATTGCCCCAATAACCCTACGTTAATTTGTGTGCTTAATTTACAATTGCGTTGTCGGCTGATTTTCAAATTCACGTATTGCTCTTGCTCTCAACTTTTAAAATACAACTAGCAAAAACATTTGAACTCGGAATAAATATTTACGCTATACAAAGCAAAAATCACTGAACAACATGACCCACGCTATTTTCCTTTCTAAATAAACAAGTGTATCTTTGGAAAGGTCTTCCCGTTCAAATTTTGTGGAATCCAGGGTAAACGACGTATAGTCTAAGAGCAAAGGCAGCAGTAGCATGTTGTTCTAACACGTCAATCGGGGCAGGCGTAGCAAAAACATTGAGACCGACACACAAAGCCCACTTTCCGCTTGGTAAATTAAGACGTTACGAGTAATTCAAAGTCCCCGTCCATCCTCGCCTCGAGTATTTTGTCCAAGTAGCTAACGCTAATCTGAGCTGCTTTCAATTGCTAAGCTATTCGAACGCTGCCCGGTGGAAGCCACAGGACAGGAGGGCCCAAATAATCTAATTAAAGGATCCCGACCCCTAAATGGTCCGCAGCTTGCAATACTAAAGCGGATTTAAGATTACCCAAGAAACGGCCGTTAGAGACCCTTTCCGGTCACAGGCACCGGCCGGCGAGGGCCGCGGAGGCGGGGAGGGGGAGGGGGGACGCGGCGGCGGAGGAGGAGCCGAGGCAGGAACTAGGCCCGTCGCCGGTGGACACCCAGGCCGACAAACAGCTAAAGGGTCGGGGATGGCCAGACGGGCGAGAAGGATGAGCATCGTAACTCGACTCTAGAAAAGGGAGTCTGGGGTTCCCTCGGAAAGGGCGAAGTTCCTCGCCGGGAAAGGAGGGAACGGATGGGGGGGGAGGGCCCGGAAAATGGATCCCAGGCCCAGGCGGGGCTGTAGCGGGGCCTGAGGCGAGGAACTACGGCGTCTCTGAAGAGAGGTGCCATGGAAGGCTACGTGGCGCCCTATCGGTCCTTTGGGAACAAAAGGGTCTGGGAAACGTTTACCTGGAAAGTTCCTGTTGAATTTCCCGGAATTTACTGACCACGAAAGACCTAAATATCTGCTCGATGTTGGTCGCCATGGCGTCCGCTCCGTTCTCTCAACTCCTCCTCGCTAGTCCTCCAGGCTCCCAGCATGCCTCGGGAGGAGGCGCAGCGGCCAATTCCGTCTCTCGGCGTCCTGATTGGCTCCTGTGAGAGCGACCAGACCGGCACGTTCCGCCGCTGGGCCAATCAGTGAAGACGGCCCCGCTCTCCTCCGCTGTTTCTGAGCGGCTGGGGTAGAGATGCTGACGTTTGCGCCGCGCACGACTGTGTCCGCCATGTTAGTGACTGACGCAGGCGCCATTACAGGAGAAGTCTCTGTTGAGGCGACTCTGAGCTTAAGTTGCCAGTCTCCAACGGTGTTTGGGGGTGCTTAAGAGGCTTTCTTTAGCCACCGAGCGCCTGAGATTAAATGCCACGAGGAAAGGGAACAAGAAGGGCAACATGATGTTTGACACGGGCGCCCCCCCCCCCCCACATTCCCGGGCGGCGCCAAGTTGAGTTTCAGCGGGGACTAGCGTCCGGGAAAACATTCATCAGCGCCTGCCCCCACTGTGGTGCTAGCACGAAGAACACGCTGTCGCCCCATCTCTCTCCCAGGGCATCCTATAGTCGGCCCCCTTTCTTTTTTTTAAGCCACAGGCGGGCGGTCCTGAGCGACCTGGGTTCAGAGCCTGGTGCATTCTAGTCTCGTCAGGAGCCAGGCGCGTCACGAGACTTGGACGCGCTGGCTGCTCGGTTCCGCCTCGTTAGGCACACACAAGCGGCTGAACGTGGAGTTAGCCTTTGGGCGCTACCCCTCCTCCCTGCTTAGGAGGCTCTCGGGGGGAACAGGGACGCTCCGTGGGCCTGCCCCTCTGTGTGCCATGAGGAACGCGCCTCGCTCCGGAGGAGACTCAGGCCGCGCCCGGGGCGGGACGGGGGCGCGCTCAGCCCCGCGCAGCACGGACACGGGCCGCGCCGACCAATGGGGAGGCGAAGCCCCCGCGGGGCGGGCGGGGAGCGCGGGCGCCGGAGCCGCGCGGCGACATCCGGCGCGGCCACGCGAGGGGGGTCAGTCCGACCTGCGAGACTGCCTTGTGTCGGTGCGTAAGCCCCCTCCGCTTTTCAGTCCATTTATGCTTTGGTCGGGGGATTTCACGTCAGGTGTTGACTGGAACTGTAGGACCTGGTTTGGCTGTCGGAATTTCCGTCTTATTTTGAAATGCCGTGGGTCGGGGGTGACCATGTGCTCTTCACTTCTGCAGACAGGTTTCCATTGGCTCTATCACTATCCCTGCTTTCTAAGATGTCGGGGCATTTTTGCATCTCTAGGCTTTTTTTAGGTCGCAAACGTAAATTGCATATGTTCTCGTTATGCACCCATTGCCTCTTGCAGATTATTTACTCCACTTTTGTCATTGGTTTCTACTTTATATCATTCCCACCAAATCCTTTGAAATGGCTTCAGCTGGGTCTCTTATTCTCGTGATAAGTTACCCACCTAGGTGACTGAGGCCTAAGAAGGTTAATTGAGTCCGTCAAGGTATTCCAGCTAACGGGACAGAGTCTCAGCCCAAACCAAGGCACTCTGACTGGAGCCGAGGCCTCCTCCCCGCTCCAGGGGTAGATTCCTTCCAGCTACGTCCTCATGCTATTCCAGTGATCCACTGTAGTGACCAGGACGGTCTCTGTCCCTGCTCCTCCTGTTCAAACTGAACGTAGTGTTTTAACCCTAGATTCAAACGTGTATTTCAGATATTTCAACACACGTGGCAAATCTGTTTGCCATTAAACTAAAATAGCTTTTCCCTCTCTAAGAGGATAATATTGCATTTTTTTTCTTCCTCAAATTTTCAATGATCGCCGTCTCAATTGTTAGAATATCTGAAGCAAGAGTGCATCCATTGGAACCCAGGCTCCACCCCCTCTTAGCTGTGTGACGTCCAGCAAGTTACTTAACCTAACTGGACCTCAGTTTCTTATCTGTAAAGTGGGGATGGCAGTGGTATCTAGCTCATAGATTTCTTATGAAGATTAAATGAGGTAATTCATGAAAAGCATTTAGAATAGCATCTGGCACAAAGTAAGTACTCAAAAAATGTTAGTTTATTTTATCAGGGTAGGTTTTTCTTTAAATGTGTAATCCTAGCATCTCGCAAGAAGTTACCGATTTCAGTTTTCTTTCTCCTGTTATCAGTCTGCCTTCTACGTAATTAAATGTCTTCTGAAAATTAGTAAATTAATGTGATGAATTATCCATTCCTGGCTTTTTTTTTCCCCTGTTAGAACTACTTTCTGTCCCTAAAGTACTATAATTTAGGTAAAAGTAATAAAATATAACAAGTTAGGACTTACTGTTGCTAAGTGTCAGAAGTTGCACTAATTGTTTATAAATGTCATTTCAGTTAGTCTTTTCATAGCCTCCTAAGGCAAGTTCTCTTCCATATTTTAAAATGTGAAGAAATTGAATTACGGATAGTAAGAGCCTAGCCAAGGTCACACGGCTAACTTGAGTTGAGAGATAGCTGTTGTGCTCATCCAGCCCAGAATCAAGTGCCAGAACTAAAGTGAGACAAGTTCAAATTTGATTTTTGCCTTCTCTACCAATTTTCTAACATGTGGCCCGAACTCTTTAAATCAGGGGTCAGCAAACTATGGCCCTTGTGCCAAATCCTTCCTGCCACCTGTTTTGGTACAGCCCACCAAATAGGAATAGTTTTCATATCATTAAATGGTTGGGAAAAAAAATAAAATAAAAGGAAGAATGATGTTTTTCACACATGAAAATCATATGAAATTCAAATTGCAGTGTCCATAAATAAAGTTTTACTGAAACAGCCATGCTTATTCTTTACAAACCTCTGGTAGCTTCCTGTTGCTTGTGGCAGAGATAGGCAGACTATGACGTACACACCACTGCCTGTTTATACTGGACATGACCACATTCATCCACTTACGTGTTGTCTACGGCTGCTTTCGTGTTACAGCGACAGAGTTCAGTAGTGGCAACAGAGACTCTCTGGCCCTCAAAGATGAAAATATTTACCATCTAGCCCTTTATAGCCCCCAGTCTTAAATATTTCTTCCAAGTTATGATAACTTTAAAGTGTATTATAGATCTCAGGATTTCAAAACAGTTATTTCAAATTTGAGGTCTAAATTTAAAACATCAGGACTCATTTTTAACTGAGGCTTGATGCTTAGTAAATCTTCTAAAAGAGAAACCCAAAGAAGGGTGAATATTCATAGTTTTTTCTTTTTTTTAACAGGTAAAGAGCTAAGTCACTGTTTCACTCCTTAACCTAGCTGTCTAGGCCAGTCTGCCTCATTGTTAAAATACCTCCCTAGGGGTCAGCCAGGTGGCACAGCGGTTAAGTGTGCACATTCTGCTTCTCGGCAGCCCGGGGTTCACCAGTTCGGATCCCAGGTGCAGACATGGCACCACTTGGCATGCCATGCTGTGGTAGACGTCTCACTTATAAAGTAAAGGAAGATGGGCATGGATGTTAGCTCAGGGCCAGTCTTCCTCAGTAAAAAGAGGAGGATTGGCAGTAGTTAGCTCAGGGCTAATCTTCCTCAAAAAAAAAAAAAAAGAAGTACCTCCCTAAACCTTAGGAGTACTGTCATGTTTCTCAAATTATGAATCCTAACTTTTCACAAATGAATTATTGGAATAAAATGTCACTTGTATAATTACAAATGACTACTTAAACCATATTTATAAATTGTGATTTCTAAAGTATGTGCATTCTAAAATATCAACTGTGGTTTTCTTTCTGCAGCTTCCATTTTCCTTTTGAATTCCTGCTTTGCAGACAGCAATGGCAGCCCGAGTACTAGTAATTGGCAATGGAGGAAGGGAACATACGCTGGCCTGGAAACTTGCACAGTCTAGTCATGTCAAACAAGTGTTGGTTGCTCCAGGAAATGCAGGCACTGCCTGCTCTGAAAAGATATCAAATACTGGTAATTATGTTTTAAAGTGGGGAGTAATAGTTAATAATTGTAAATGATAAACTGTCAACTACATCTCTTCTTTATAAGGTCAATTGCTATTCACATTTGAATACTTTTTTAACCTTAACATTTATGTGGTAATTTGAATACTTGGCATATGTTGTAAATTTAAGGTATCCTATTCAAAATGTGGCAACTCCTTGTCTTAAATTGTTTTAAACCTTATAAAACACATCCATTGAAAAAGTCACAAGTGTCTAATATAGGTTAAAGACATTTGTATGTATATTTTTGGAAATGAGAAGTTAGGCAGTGCTATTAAATATAAGTTTTGCCAATTCTAACTCCATAATAGATCTTAACACTTATCTCTTCCACTAGTAAAAATAAAGAAATGAGCAGGTCATATGCTATATTAAACTCTTCAGTGGCTTCTCATAGTACTTAGAATAAAACTCAAACTCCTTAACATGCCTTCCAGAGCCCTTTGTGATCTGGCTTCTGCCTGCCTTTCCAGCCTGATCTTATATATAATCCATTATTTTCTTTCCACTTTCCACTCCTCTATCCATACAGTCCTGCCAATTTCCCAAACACCACTCACTTGGACTTTGTATGTGTTCCCACCCCTAGCATGACTGGCTCCTTATCATTCAGGTTTCAACTTATACGTTACCTTCTCAAAGAGGTCTTTCCTAAAGTTTCTGAGTAAAGCATGTCCACTTCCATTTCATTTGTCTTCAATCATGAACCGTCTGTATTTATTTTTACTTTTCTGTGTCTGTCTCCTGTCTTTTTCGCCCCCAGAATGTACGCTACATGAGGGCAAGGGACTCATCTGAGATTTTTTTTTTTTTTTTAGGATTTTTTTTTTTTTTCCTTTTTCTCCCCAAAGCCCCCCAGTACATAGTTGTATATTCTTCGTTGTGGGGTCCTTCTAGTTGTGGCATGTGGGACACTGCCTCAGTTGGTTTGATGAGCAGTGCCATGTCCGTGCCCAGGATTCGAACCAATGAAACACTGGGCCGCCTGCAGTGGAGCGCGCGAACTTAACCACTCGGCCACGGGGCCAGCTCCAAGGGACTCATCTGTATGCACCATGCCGAGTACCCTGTGTGGCACATAATATTTTTGGGGAGAAGAACGTAGACCCAACAAGGGGTCACAAACTAGGAGAAGATAATTGTGTACATAGGGCTAAAAATAATAAGAAAAAGATAAATAAAATATCTACTTCCCTGGGCTCTTAGCTCTGTGGGTGAGATACCGTGTTTGTTTATTGAAGAACTGGCACATTTTATCTAGATACAATTGATGTCGTGCATGCCAGCCCATGAAAATCTCCCAAGATTGTCATGAGACTGCTACCACTTATAGCAACAGAGGTTAGGTGTGTCCTCTTCCTCGTGCCACTCTCTGCTGTGCTGAGGTAGTTGGCTCTGCTCAGCCCAGTTGTGTTTGCAGCTATTAACCCAGAGTGCATGGTACCCCATCCTTGTCCCACTCAGGCAGTTACTGTAGATTGAGAACTCAGTCCTTTCTAGGCTTGTCATCTGCACGTCACAGATATCATGCATGTGCAGAGTAACGTGATATGCAGAGTAATATGTGAGACTTCAGCCAACTTAAGGGTGGTGGTCCAGATACAGTGAAGCAGGAGAGCACCTATAGAACCAAGCTGTGCTTAGGATATGGTTGATCCTATTGCTAGTTACTTAGAACTCCATCAAGAAAGAAAATTTACCTGGCTTGTAGGTTGGAGAAGTGAGCTTGGTCTTAAAATCATCATTCAGTTCTTAGCTTGAACATCTCTGCACGAAGTGACCCTTCCTGACCAGAAAAAGCCTCCTGGTTCACCTCATATTAAATCTGTTCACACTTGGTATTTTTTTGCTTGTATATTTATTACCCAACATTCCCATAGGGGAATATGAGTATCCTAAGTGTGAGGACCCTGCTTTTTAACATCTTAACCCCAGTGCCTAGGACACTATCTAGCACATAGTGTTTCTCAGTAAGTCTTGAGAGAATGATGTTGAAAGACCAGTTTCTGAGTACATTTAGTGATGCACTTTTGTCTGCTATGCAATCAACACTAGTGACATAGACACCGTACTTGAGAAAATACTTTATAGCTCTTTTGGAAGCTTACTGGTATTTTCATCTAACTGGCTACAGTGATAGCAGAGAACTGAGTTGGTTAGCCTAATGCACTCTGCTCTGAATTTCTCATGGTGAAACCATCATCTCTACCAATAAAAGAAAACAACAGTTAACAGGCATACCAAAGTATGGTACTTAGTTTTCAGCATGACACTTAGTTAAACGAAAAATGTTTCTGTAAGTGAGGTGAGTTTTCTTTTTTCTGTTCACTAGCCGTCTCCATGAGTGATCACGCTGCCCTTGCTCAGTTCTGCAAAGATGAGAAAATTGAATTCGTAGTTGTTGGACCAGAGGCACCTCTGGCTGCAGGTAAAGTTCATTTCTGTTTATTGTTACGGTATATGCAGTGCCAACAAGAGTTTAGAGATCATCTAATCTAATTCATTTTACAGGTGAGGATTTCTAATATAATAGGGTTTGAAAAAGAGCTTTCACTGTCTTGAAATTTATGGGTCCTGGATTTCTTTTCCCAAGTATCAGCAATGTGATGAATCAGACAGAAAATTTGCAGCCGTGGGAAACATTTTATATGTTTTTATTCTGCTCTAGTGTCTATTTAATAATCCATGTATTTTAATATAACAAATAACTTTTGCTGGATTTGAATCATATTTTAGTAGCATTTTTATATCCTGTAGACAGCATGAAAAACAACTTCTCTGCCACCAGTCACCTGCCTGATCTCAGTGTACATTTAGTCTGATCCTAATTCTTCTTCCAGTTTGAAAAGTCCCTGCAGAAATCTTGGCTCACCTAAGGCTGCTTGTTTCCATCAATAGGAATTGTTGGGAACCTGACGTCTGCAGGAGTGCGATGCTTTGGTCCCACAGCAGAAGCAGCTCAGTTAGAGTCGAGCAAAAGATTTGCCAAAGAATTTATGGACCGACATGGAATCCCAACTGCACAGTGGAGAGCTTTCACCAAACCTGAAGAGGCCTGCAGCTTCATCATGAGGTAGATAGAAGACTGCCTGTGGAGAGCAGTTGTTTTGTTATGATCTTAAATATATAGGTCAAGGGGCCTGCCCTGTGGCCGAGTAAAGTTCACACACACTGCTTCACCAGCCCAGGGCTTCACTGGTTCAGATGCTGAGCACAGACCTAGCACCACTCATCAAGCCATGCTGAGGCGGTGTCCCACATAGCACAACCGGAAGGACCTACAAGTAGAATATGCAATTATGTACTGGGGGCTTTAAAAGGGGAAAAAAAAAAGAAGACTGGCAACAGATGTTAGCTCAGGGCCAATCTTTGGGAAAAAAAAATATATATCTATAGGTCACTTTTATGTCATGAGTTTATAATAAGATAATTATGGGAAAAAATTCATAACTATGTAGATCGCCTTTTTCCAACATCAATTCTATGCATATGGGATTCTATGCATATATAATTCTACAATCTTATGGCCTTGCAGAAAGATGAATTTTTTAATATTTATTAGTGAATGGTTTCTAGACATTTGGTTCTGCAATCATGTGCTCTTTTCACAGCCAAATTGACAAACACAGTGACATCTTACAACATAAAGGACAATTGATTTTTTTTTCCCATAAATAATTAACCAGAGTGAAGAATCATCACTGGGCCCTCTCGCACCACTACTCAATTCTAAGTCTTAAAGTTAAACATCATTTGTTCTCTGTTATATGGAAAACATTGAGCAGTTAATGAATGTTAGTAGACAATGTACCTTTGCCTGTTTTTGTTGACACTTCTCCCTGTTACCTGGTATGTTTTCCTTTTAGTTGAGTCTATTTCATTCTTTATTCGTTCTTCATCCTACAGGGTTTTTTAGACTCTAAATATTATTATTTCCCAGTAGCCAGATGCCTTGGGTAACTAACAATTTTGTCACTTACTTGGGTAAGTCTCCTTCCAGATCTCCAGTCCCAGTCAACAGAAGAAACTCCCAGCAACAGTTTCTTGTGTGTACTTTGAGAAATGGTCTGTGTGTCCATGTTTGTATTGGTCTTAGACAGCCACATCTTCTACTTGAAATAGAGCACGATTCCCTGCTTTGTATCTTAAAGATCATTCCACATTCACGCTCTTCAGCTGCTTTATTCCTCCAAAAATTTTGCCTATCTGATCTCATGATAAGTGAAAAAAGTAAAATTATATGTACCATATGATCACAACTATAAATACGTAAGAAAAAAATCCTGGCGGGAATTACATCAAAATGGATTTAGTATGATCAGTAATTTTTTTCTTTCTGCTTTTCAGTTGTTGCTTTAGCATATCATTACAAAATCCCAAAGCGTTTTAAACCTTTAAATTACAAGGTTTTAGTGGATGTTGAAGATTGCTCTGTCTTCACAGTGCAGACTTCCCTGCTTTGGTTGTGAAGGCCAGTGGGCTTGCCGCCGGGAAAGGAGTGATTGTTGCAGGGAGCAAAGAAGAGGCCTGCAGAGCTGTCCAGGAAATCATGCAGGTAGGTGGCATCCTCTGAAGAAGTGTACAGTTTTCTAGTCACACTGGATACTCCTTAAGTTTACAAAATGTTCCTCAAGATAAGGAAAATATGTCTGCCAAACACACCAGTAAGTGATTTTTCATAATACTATGTAGTATAATTCATCTCTATATGAGGGGTATTACAGATCCGCACTGATGGCTAAACCATGATTCTATTATTTGGCAGTAAATTCTAGCATCCTTTCTTGTCTGCTAATGAAAGGTAGAAAATCCTCAGACTATAGAACATGTAAATAAATTCTCAACCATCCATAAGGACAAAAGTATTTGTCCTTTGCGTCCCAAGTCTAAGAAAAGTAAAACAATGGATTAATATATTTTTCTTTTCTTTCATGATCCATCTTGGTTGTTGTGGGTTCCCTCCCTTGTAGAAATCTATTTTCACAGACATTCTTTAGTATAATTATTGTAGGCAAACATATATAATTATAATCAAAAATAAGAATTAAATGGTAGTGATGAAAACATCTGTTTTTCCCTTACTTTATTTGAAACTGGAAAGCCAGCACCAGGAGAGTGTTAGTGATGTGTTCATTTCATCTGTACCAGTGCTAGCTCCACATCATTGCCACTTTAAAAATAGGGAACATTCATATGTTCCTTTGAGGCTTTCAGAACAAGAAAGGGAAATGACAGGACTAGTGCCATGGTCCATAATACAAGTGGTAGAAAATGACAACAGCCAGTTAAAAGCTTACAAGTTACCTCTTTTTTTTTTTAAACTCTGCAATAAGGATAAAGCTTTTGGAGCAGCTGGAGAAACAATTGTCGTTGAAGAACTTCTTGAGGGAGAAGAGGTGTCTGTACGTATATTCATCTTTTTGGCTTTTATAGAGTATAAGAAGCTGTGTTATCTGACCTATGAGTCCCAAAAAGACTTGATTTACCCTGGTTGCTCCCTCTAAAAGCATAAACCCATCAATTACAAAGGCATTTGTATACGTTTAGTATTTGGGATGCAAATGAAAAAAGAATTTATCCTCTTTCAGTCATCCCCAGTATCTCAATAGGGGATTTGGACTTATATCACAAATTATTTAAAGGGGGCAAAGGTTGAAATATTTTATGTTAAGAGTAGCTTGAGTTTTTTCCTAACCTGGCTCAGAAATTACAGATCCCTCAGAAATTGAGCATACGAGATCTTCTGATTCTTGATGAAGGTAGCTTAGGGTTATTTATGTTTCAATTCATTTTACTTTAAAAAACAAAACTTTTCCTCTGGGAAGAGTTAAGATACCTGTTATGGTTCTCCTTATTAAATTATTATCTTTACTTTTCTGGCAGTTGAAGTAAGTGGACTGTTTTGTTTTCTCTGCAGTGTCTGTGCTTCACTGATGGAAGGACTGTGGCCCCCATGCCGCCAGCACAGGACCATAAGCGACTGCTCGAGGGAGATTGCGGCCCCAACACAGGGGGAATGGGAGCCTACTGCCCAGCACCTCAGGTACTTCTCAGGGGCTCAGCTGAAGGTCGGCAGTAATTGTTAGGTCTTCTCAAAGAACCCTTAAACGACGCTCTTCTGTTTTGTTTTTATCTGTAACTGATACTACTGATCAGCAACTTGGTTTTCCTATTAAATGAAAAGGATATCTTCTAGTCTCACTCTGAAACTAACCTTTTCTAAAAGCTTTTGAAGAACTAACTTGAGTGCGGATTCAACAGATCCTTCTAGCCCCTCCTCTCCATATCCTATTTAACCCATGGGAGCCAATTATAGTCCAGAATTTTTATTCACCTTTGGATATACAGGGCCCAGCACATGAGTGCTCAGTAAGAGAGAGAGAGTGTGTGTGTGTTGAACTGAGAACCAAGCCTGACCATATTTGTTCTCTGGTCTTTCTACTTCATAATGGATCAGTAAAGTATATTTCCAAACAATTTCTGGATAATTTTTATAAGAAATCTGTGTTGACTGTTATAAGTAGATTAGCACTTCAGAACTCACTCATTCTTTTCGCTGATGATAGTCATAATCATTGTGCTAATAATATAGTGCCTTTTAGATACTTTTCTTGATTAAAAGATTGAAAACCAAACAGAATTTACCTTAGACTTTGTAAGTATTAAAACTACCATTTGATAAAAGTGATTTTGGTATAAACTATCTCTAATTCTTAACAACTAAATTTATAAACTCTGAGATTCTTAAGTTTATAGGCTATGAAATATGCATAGAATATACTGGAAGGATACAAAGAACCCTCAAGATGGGAGAGGACTATTTCTTTTTTATTGTTTCAGGAAACTAAAAATAGTTTCTAGTGAGCTTCAAGCATATGTCTGAAAATCTATAGGTTTAATAGTAAAAGGTGATTTAGCAGTCACTGAGTCCTGAAATGGTGGCTGACATTGATCAATAAATACCTAATCCAGTCTGCCTATGATAATTTTTACCTCTCAGAGGTCTTCTTTCCTATTTTATAAGAATAAGGCTGAATACCTACTTAATAAGGTCAATGTGAGGATTTTAAAAGTATATGAATTACAGTGCTCAGCCCATCTCAGGTAGTAAATACATGATAGTTTTCATTGTCCCCTTTCATTGTCTCATGTGGTACTACTTACAAGATAGTTTTTTAAAATGCTAATTACATCTAAATATTTCTGTCTGTTCCCCAGGTTTCTAAGGATTTGTTGCTAAAAATTAAAAACATCATTCTTCAGAAGACGGTGGAAGGCATGCAGCAGGAGGGTATGCCATACACAGGTAAGCACATTGGTGTTGTTGGGACATTGTTTGTAGAGCAACTTTACACCTTTGACAGAACTTCCCCATTTTGTCTTTTTCACCACCTTTTAATTGACCACTGTTGTAACATTTGTTGTGGTTATTGCAAAACTTCGAGTATTAGAAATTTGTGTTCTAGTTTTCATAGTCACAAAACAATGTCGTCATTGTACATTTTTTTCTTCTTTTTTTAATGAAGGTGTTCTCTATGCTGGTATAATGCTAACCAAGGATGGCCCAAAAGTTCTGGAGTTTAATTGCCGCTTTGGTGATCCAGAGTGCCAAGTGGGTAATCATTAAAGATAATATGAAGTATTACTTTGTAGAAGATATGTGTTGTTTTAATCGCAGGATTTATCAGCCTTGAAATAATTACCTTTGAGAAATATATACACATTCTGCTAGTATCCCAGTGAGTAAAATGTCTAAGGAAAACTAAAATTTCCCTGAATTGCCGTGTCGATTATGTTTTTCCAGGTGATCCTCCCACTTCTTAAAAGTGACCTTTATGAAGTGATTCAGTCTACCTTAGACGGCCTGCTCTGCACATCTCCTCCTGTTTGGCTTGAAAACCACACCGCCGTAACTGTTGTCATGGCAAGTAAAGGTTATCCAGGAGACTATACCAAGGGTGTGGAGATAACAGGTGAATATCAGACAACGGAAGGTTGAATTACAATAGGACGAGTGAGCAGCACCACAGTCGGCCTCCCTCCCGTGCTATGCTATGCTCCTTTTAAGGGCGTAAGGCCATCACAAACCTTTCAGGGCTTCTTAACATAACCATGTTGCTTGTTGGATATGGGTGTTCAAATATCCAAAATTATTGGATTTAAAGAACTGCCATCCATTTCCCTTGCTGCATGAGGAAGACTTACATGGGCCTCGCCAAGTTTCCAGAGTATCACCCTGTGCTGCCTTTCCCTTCCACCGTCCGAGAGCCAGGAAGATAATGGAAATATATGAGAGTTAGAGGAACCTTAGTCTAAACTACGTCAGTGAGATGAGTTTCAGAGTCATGATCTCTGAATGATCACAGATGGACACCCCAATTTGCAGTGTACCCCATGCTCACTTGGATGGTAGAATTAAAACAGTTTCAAAAGTATAGCCTTCTCTTTTGTTTCTCTTTACAGGAGATGAGCCATCTAGTTAAATGATGTTAAATAAAACAGTATTAAAATGCCAGATAAGTTCCAGTGTTAAAAGACCTCTATGATCCCTCACAGACTGTGGTTTGGCCTCCCTCAGTACCCCAACAATGTGTGTGGGTACCTAAGACTGAGTGCCCCTATGTTATAAAAACTTAGGGAAGACATATAGTAACAAATTACCGAATATGATGCTAAAGAGAAATGGAGATGGAAAAGGACAAACTGGGGATAGAAGAATGATTTTTTTAAAAATTAGGAAGTTATCTTGGTCATTTTAGAATATATGGTTTACTAATATTTTAAATGTAAAATTATATATGAGAGCTTAAAAATAATTCAAAAGAAAATGAAGCCAGGGATTTTAGACTGAGTCTGAAACCTAAGTTAAATCAAATTTGCCTTAAAATTTTACATTGTTACATTAGACACAAGACTAAGAATATGTTTTACGTTGCAGGGATCCTATTGATTATTTTAAAAAGAAAGAAAGAAAACCACTTTACTTAGATGGCTATGATAAAGAAAAATTCCTTTACTTTTAAATAAAAAATGTGATCAAATGTGGGATTTTTTCCTTGATGTTCAGGTTTTATTCCTGTTTTTTGGTCAGTTTCTTGTCAGGAGAAAATAATTTTGTACTTCCAAGTCCCAAACTTTTCAGGCCTTAGCTTCTTTTTTCTTTCTCCTTCATTTAAACAATAGTTCTTACATGAGATTTATGATAACAGAAGATTTTAGGAATACGCTTGTTACCCTAGAGCACAACAGACTGTTCTTAGAAGAAAGGGTCTGTTTACTATTATATTGCATTAATTCCTTCCTGAGAGGAATCTTGTGAAGAGTCATTTAAGTGAAATAATGATTTTATTTAAAAAAATTCTGGAAATTATTAATCACTTTACAAGTGCAGAATATTGATATTGGAGGGCTGGCCCCGTGGCCGAGCGGTTAAGTTCGCGCGCTCCGCTGCAGGCGGCCCAGTGTTTCGTTGGTTCGAATCCTGGGCGCGGACATGACACTGCTCATCAGACCACGCTGAGGCAGCATCCCACATGCCACAGCTAGAAGGACCCACAACGAAGAATATACAACTATGCACCGGGGGGCTTTGGGGAGAAAAAGGAAAAAAATTTAAAAAAAAAAAAAAAAAAGAATATTGATATTGGAAATAACGTGTCAAATATGCTCTCTTTCAGGGTTTCCTGAGGCTCAAGCTTTAGGACTGCAGGTGTTCCAAGCAGGCACTGCCCTGAAAGACGGCAGAGTGGTGACTAACGGGGGTAGAGTCCTTTCCGTAACAGCCATCCGGGAAAATCTCATCTCGGCCCTTGAAGAAGCCAAGAAAGGACTAGCTGCTATCAAGTTTGAGGGAGCCATTTACAGGAAGGACATCGGCTTCCGTGCCATAGCTTTCCTCCAGCAGCCCAGGTAAATTTCTTACGGTGCAGCTGCAGAACTGGCATAAATGGCTATGCAGAAAGTTCCATTAACCCTGTCCTAAGGCTTTCTATACTCTCTTCTCTCTGTGGGACTGACCTGATTGTGATTTGCATTTAGTTTGCATCAAAACTAGTTACAACAGTATTCAAATGAAAGGGAAAAAACTTTATGATAGCTCCTTATGTTTGAAAAGTTTAGTAAAATCACAGTGATAGTAAGGATTTTTTCACATTGTGCACTTTAAATATATACAATCATTTGTCAATTATTCATCAATAAAGATGGGAGGAAAGGATTTTTATTCCGTGAGTTATATATTTAAATATTACTGTTGTATTTATAGCTTAGTTCCTTCAAGGTGAAAATATTGGTCATCTAACTTTCCAACTTAATTCAATTATACCGTAAATTTTGACAGTCTCATTTTGTCACTGTATTTATATCTATTACTGAAATGTATTTTTTGACCCTTTATTGATTATGTATTGGCATGTGCAACTATTCTTTTGTAAAATCAATAAACTATTAATTGCAAATGTGGATGTTTTTATTTCTTCAGTACATATCACAGTTAGTATTGTTCAATGAGTTCATCTATGAGAAATAAATATGTTTTAGGACAAAAATGAGAAATTTTTAGCAACTTGATTCAAGCTATACTGTTACTGATAGGCAAATTCTTATTAAATACTGAAATTTTTTTAGAATTAACAACATTAAAATACTGCACCAAAAATTTATTTTTCATTTTAAAATCTCTAGATTCCACTGAAATAACCTATTTCAAGGGACTACAATCTTAATACTAGTCTAAGTTCTTTAAATTAAAGATGAAGAAAATGAGAGGCCACAATGCCAGCTACTATTGAGAAAAGGTTTTTTTTAAACCAGTAGAACTTCGTTTCCTATCTGAGTATGACCCTGGACTGCTAATTTTGTTGGAGTTAACTGCCAAAACTCTCAACTCTGTACTCTGACACCTTATTTCTAACAAAACTAAATATTCTTGTCTCATTGCATCCCACTAAGCCACAGTTCTCATTTTTGTAAGGCAAGACTACTGAATTCACAGTGCCATTCACAAACTTGATCTCTAAATGTACTGCTCCAACATTTGGGCCCTATAGAGGGAAATGACGCGCTGAATGTCATTGTCTGGTTTTGCTTTTTTCGTAGTTTTTTTTATCTTGTTTTTTTACGGTCTTCAGCGATAAGGAAACTCATACAATTCTCTATTATTGCATTAAGAGCTCAGTTTCATTATTTAGAGATTGCTTTGTAGAGTTCTTTTAATCCTAATTTTCACTTTTTGACTCAGTTTTGGCACTCCTTTCCTTCCCATATCAAAATTGAGCAGAGAAAAGTTATGGCAAAATATCACTATATTTAGTTGCCTGTGAGAAATACTTCTAGAAGAAATAGTTAAGTTAGAGAAGTAGTTCTCAATAGTGATGATACAATTGAATCAACTGGGGAGGTTGGTTAAACACCTTTCAATTCCCAGGGCCTACCCTAGACCAGTTAAAATCTATGGATGGAGCCCAGTACCTTAAGGGATATGAAAATCACTAGGGATATCTTCTACTTTAATTAATATTTTAAGAGTAAAATAATTTTCCTTGGCATTTAGGTGGTGTCTTAGGTTTTCATTTATTTATTTATTTAGGGGCCTGACTTACAAGGAATCTGGGGTAGACATTGCAGCTGGAAATATGCTGGTCCAGAAAATCAAACCTTTAGCAAAAGCCACCTCCAGACCAGGTAAGTCAGATCCTGTCCTTTGCTAATTTGTTAACTTTGACAAACATTGAATTGATTGGGGCTTTGTAGTTTACTGAGGAAAATGTTCCAAGTTAATGCCAGCTTGCTATAAGTCTTGCCCTACTTAAGCCAAACCCATAGTCTTCTGCTTTCTTGTCTCTAATATTAAGAAAAGCATTTCTTATCCATGGTGTTAAATTCAAAAGGATATGTCTGCCCCTTTAATGACTTTCTTGATCAATTCATTGAGTATGCGGTGTGTGTCTCCCATTGGCAGGAAAGGCGTCTCTTGTTTTAGCTATTCTTATGAAGAAGGGGTTTGTATATTCACGTTTAGCTAATGTATCGAAATGCAACAAGTAATTAATTTCCTCTCCAACAGGCTGTGACGTTGATCTTGGAGGTTTTGCTGGTCTTTTTGATTTGAAAGCAGCCGGTTTCAAAGATCCTCTTCTGGCCTGTGGAACAGATGGCGTTGGAACTAAACTGAAGGTAATCAGACACCTATGTGAATAAAGGCCTTTTGTAAAAGATAAGGGAGAATTTACTGTATATCAAATACGTATTTTTCCTCTCTTGACATGTATGCACTAAAGAGAACCACACCAAATAACCATATAACATGGCTAAAATATCTACATGTTTCTGACAACATGATATTATTGAGGCTAAATATGGATAGAAGGGTTATTTTAGGAGATAAAAGGGATACTTTTGGACCAAGTGGCTTATCAGAATTTAGTGTTCTTTTGTCTTTAGGTGTTCAGAGCAGCTAGCCAAAAGTCGGTGATATTTGTTAGCCTCCATTACAAATTGAGGAGATTTAATTTGGAGCTGTTTCTCTTATGTGGATATTTATATTTTTTTCTCTAGATCGCCCAGCAGTGCAATAAACACGACACCATTGGTCAGGATTTGGTCGCCATGTGTGTAAATGATATTCTGGCACAAGGAGCAGAGCCTCTCTTCTTCCTCGATTACTTTTCCTGTGGAAAACTTGACCTCCACATGACCGAAGCTGTTGTTGCTGGAATCGCAGAAGCTTGTGGAAAAGCTGGATGTGCTCTCCTTGGTATGATCATCTATTTTAATCATGCGTCCTTCTTCTGGCTGTATTTCAGCCCTATTTATAAACATGATCGGTATCACTATAGCTAACAAGAGAAGCCGTATATCACAAGATGAGACAAATAAAATATAGATAATACTACCTGAAGAAAACTTAGACCTCGGTGCCCTCAGACGCCTCCTCAAGGGTTTGTCCCCCAGTCTCATACTCCCACACTGTCAGCCAGGCCTTATCTTCCTCGCCAGTCTTTGCCACCGTGTCCATCCTCGTCTTTCTCGATGGCCTCCAGACAGACAGGGTAGGGGTTATTTTCTCCTTACTGGCCCTGCAGCAGAGTCAGAAGAGTCCCGGCATTCTAAATCTTAACTTAAGCCTTATTTTCCCACAGAAGTGAAGCTAAGAATAAACTGTACCCAAGATTTATAGAAATATTGCTAATATATATATGAGAGTTTTGAGCAAAGTGAATTTGTAGGCTGACCAAGGAACAAAACTACCTCTTTTATGTTGTCTTTGTGGACAAGTCTGTCCCAAAAGCCAAAATTGCCTTCAACCATCTTTTAGAATAGTTCCTAATTTGGAGTCTGCCTGCCTAGACTCTGTCTTTACGTGATTTAATCGTAAAGTAAACTGTGGTGTACTTTGCAGGCCAGGCATTTGGAGTTAGGCAAGCCTAATTAAATCACTTCCGTAAGCCTGTACTGTCATCTGGAAGGTAGAGTCATCGGAAAGATCGAATACAGGTGAAAGCAGTTCTCAAACTAAACTGCTATGGAAATGACATATTCAACTGAGCATTCATCCCGAGAAAGTAAGGATGTTTGGAGGCTGCACTCACCCTTGTGGAAATTAGTGCTGTTTCCCTGGAAATCATGCTTGGTTGAAAGTTGTGCGAGGCACCTAACAGAGTACATTTTATTGCATATTTGCGGAATATAGCCACATGTTTAATTGTTCATATGAAGAGTGGCTCAGACTACTGCCTAGACAGGTTTATAAATATTGTGTGATTTCTTTGCTCTTCTTTTATCTTCCTGCCAGGAGGTGAAACAGCAGAAATGCCTGACATGTATCCTCCTGGAGAGTACGACCTAGCCGGTTTTGCCGTCGGCGCCATGGAGCGGGATCAGAAACTCCCTCACCTGGAAAGAATCGCTGAAGGGGATGTTGTTATCGGAATAGCTTCATCTGGTCTTCATAGCAATGGATTTAGCCTCGTGAGGAAAATTGTAGCGAAATCTTCCCTCCAGTACTCCTCTCCAGCACCTGATGGCTGTGGGGAGCAGACCTTAGGTAAATGCACTCACATTTAAACTCCTGCTTAGAAATGTCTGAGCAACCAGTTAGTGCGGTTAGTCTCTCGTTGTTTAAAGTTAGAATGGGATAAATCACATTATCCTGTTACAGAATTGTTTTTTATATATGCTTTGGTTTTATATTTATAGGCTAAGTTTCTGTCATCTCTTTCCACTATACAGGAGACTTACTTCTAACTCCAACCAGAATCTACAGCCATTCACTGTTACCTGTCCTACGTTCAGGACACGTCAAGGCTTTTGCCCATATTACTGGTGGAGGATTGCTAGAAAACATCCCCAGAGTCCTCCCTCAGAAATTTGGGGTGGATTTAGGTAAGATTGATAACAGGAACTTTTGCTCAGAAAACCATTAGGAGAAAAACTCTGTGTGTAGTTGGTGCACATATGATTGTATATGGAAAATTCTTAATCATTGGGGTTTCTTGGGGAAAAAAATAGGACTGGCTTTTTTCTACCTCATTTTGCTTTATTAGCCATGTTTATAAGGCATAAAATCCTCTCATGTAATACTTTTGTAACATGGATTGTTATAAGCAGATCCTCTAAGGGGGTTGGTACTCTCGAGCTCTGTCAAGACAGAACCAGGCTCATGCCAGGAAGGGAAGGGGTAGCTATTAGATAGTCCATGCAGGAGATAAAGAGGACCCAAACCAAGGCATGGAGAAGGGAGGCAGATTGGAGAGTTATTTTGTGCTTGAAAAGAGGAAGAAGTCCCAAGTTTCTAGTTAAGCAGGTGAATAGATGGTAACGTGCATAACACAGGAGGATGAATAGGTCTGGAAGAGGAAGTGGGAATACAGTGTTTTAAATCTTCAGTGTGTTTACTGCAAGGTGTCTGTGAGCAGAAGTTGAGGCTGAAGATAAGTTGGGTGCAAAGAGTAATGGTCATAGCCAAGAGAGTGGAGGGGACCACAAGGTTGTTCCTCAGTGCTCTGTTCACTGTAAAGGTTGGCAGAGGTAGAAACTGAAAAAGAACGGTCAGAAGCAGGGAGTAAACCATGTAAAAGAATCATCAACCCCGTGGGAGGATTTGAACGTGATGCTGGTCCCCAGTATCAGGCGCAGCATACAGATCTAAGATGAGGACCAGAAATAGGACAGTATACTTCAGAGTTAGCTCAGAAAGCAGCTTGGTGAGGGTAGACACCACCCACAAGATTATTGTGGGGGGAATGAGTGACAGAGATGTACAGACAGTGAGTGGAGATTGTCGTTTCAAGAAACTTACTGGTAAAAAGGAAGGGGGAGTAATAACTTATGCTCATGGCAAAAGTGAGGGGCAAGGTTTTCCCTCCCTATTTTTACAAGGTGAGGAAACAAAGTCAGAGAAACTGCTCCATCTATGGTAGACAACTAATATACATTGGTTTGAGGGTGTAGAAACTGAAGAAGTTCACATAAAATAATGCTTTTTCCCAGTGAAGGAAGAAGGGAGTAGTGAGATGAGCAGACCTGGAATGGGGGCTTGAGGAGAGGAGGAAATAATAAAGCAGTCAAGGTCAGAAACAAGGATGAGACAGCAAGCAGCACTCAAGGTGAAGTTGAAGCTGGTTGTGTAATTTTTCTTCCAAAGTAAGAGCATGTTTAGGGCCGGCCCAGTGGCACAGCAGTTAAGTTCTCACATTCCTCTTCAGCGGCCCAGGGTTCGCCAGTTCAGATCCCAGGTGCAGACCTACACACTGCTTGTCAAGCCATGCTCTGGCAGGCGTCCCACATATAAAGTAGAGGAAGATGGGCACGGATGTTAGCTGAGGGCTAATCTTCCTCAAAAAAAAAAAAAAAAAAGAGCATGGGTAGTCTTGAAACAAGAACAGAAAAAAATAGATTGATTGGGTTGATCCAGTTGGGCTGGGCAGGTGGAGGGGTCAGTCATGGGGTGAAGCAGCTGTGGACGGCAGGTGAGTGGAAATGCTGAGCTAACTCTGGAGTCAGAGTATGTGAAGCTAGGAGAGAATCTGAAGAGTCAGAAATAGGTTGTGTAGAAGTGAGGACACAGGCAAAGTGAGCTAGGAGAGTCGTCAAATGGAGTTTCAGCCGGGACAGGCAGACGGGTTGAATGGAATCCCTTCACTGGCATAGTCAGGAGTTGGAGGGAACATAGGAGGATTAAATTAGTAGGTTAAGACATTCCTAGGATGGAAATGCTTTCCATCGAGCATAAACAACCTTAAGGAAGTATTCATCCTCCTCTTCAAGTCATTAAAAACAGTGGCATGCCGATGAATGGGGAAAGGAGGCAGGGCTGGTTTGTGCGTGTGCCAGTTTCCATGATGTGAGTACACCCATCCTGGCCAGTTTTTAAATGGCTGTTTTTAACAGCCTCTACGAGCCGGCTCTAGCACAGCACTAGTTAAAAATAACATAATGGTCACCACATCAGGGGCCGGCCTGGTGGCGCAGCGGTTAAGTTCGCACGTTCCACTTCTCGGCAGCCCGGGGTTTGCTGGTTCGGATCCTGGGTGTGGACATGGCACCGCTTGGCATGCCATGCTGTGGTAGGCGTCCCACATATAAAGTAGAGGAAGATGGGCACGGATGTTAGCTCAGGGCCAGTCTTCCTCAGCAAAAAGAGGAGGATTGGCGGCAGTTAGTTCAGGGCTAGTCTTCCTCAAAAAAAAAAGAAGGAAAAAAAACTGGTCACCACATCAGGAAATCGAGAGTTGATACGGCCTGTTCCTCAAAGCCAGTATGTTTTGAGTTACGCAAGTCTGTATCCCGCTAAAAAGGGAAGTCACTTGCATCAGCCTCTGAGGTTCCTCCCAGGAATCATACTTTGACAACAGATTTAAGTAAGGAATTTTCAGCATTTAAGTTACAACTTGTTATATTATTCATGAGGTCCTTGGTCATTTGTAGAAACTAGGCACTTAGCCTGTCAGTCTTTTTTCCCGTAAATAAATCCTTTAAATCTTTTTGTTAAAATGAGGTCATAGTTCGGTAATCTGTTTATCCTGCCATTTAATATATCATCAACATCTGCCTGTCTTAATAACATCATTTTTGATAAAGAGTATTCCCCTTTTTTATGGATATACCACTATTTGGTTTTATGTTGCTGTTGACTTGATTAATAGAATAGTGAACATCATAGTAGCTAAATCTTTTGAGCTCAGCTTTTGAGAATATGCATTTCCCAGCTAGTAGAAATGGAATTGAATCTGATAGGGGAGAAGATTCATAGACAACTATGTACTGGGGCTTTAGGGAGAGGAAAAAAAGGGGAAGATTGGCAACAGATGTTAGATCAGAGCAGAGCTTTCCCAGCAAAAAAAAAAATACTAGTGCTGGTTGTAATTTCCATCGCTTTGTGTTTGTGCATGCTTTTACTTCACGTGAGCTGATAAGTCAATCAAACAACTCTTACCTATTTTCAGATGCCCAGACCTGGAGGATCCCCAGGATCTTCTCGTGGTTACAGCAGGAAGGACACCTCTCTGAAGAAGAGATGGCCAGAACATTTAACTGTGGGATTGGCGCTGCCCTTATAGTATCAAAGGATGTGACAAAGCAGGTTCTGAGGGATATTCAGCAGCACAAGGAAGAGGCCTGGGTGATTGGCAGCGTAGTTGCGTGTTCTGAAGGTAATCTCTCTTATTTAGTTGCTCTTAGGTATATAATCTTAAATATAACTGTGCCCTGCCTCACAAGCTCTCTGCCTGCCTTTTATTCCAGCTGTTGCTATGGCAACTATCTTTACACAGCTGTAACATGACAACACCCACACCAGTGACGCCACCTAACTCTTCATTCCTGCCTCAGGGCTCTGACATGTCTATATAGCAGTCATACGTGCACAGCTACACCCTGCAGGATAACCCTTGACCAGTGGGGTGAGGGCTAGTGCATAAGTTCTCACTTTAGGGACAGAGAAGGGATCGGTTCTGAGGCACACTCTGTATGGCTCCTTTGAGAGCCCCAGTAGAATCAAGCCCCGGTTGCCCACAGTGGTGACCAGTTTAATAACACACTGTTATATTGGCTCTCCTATATTGCTCTCCCCAGATCCTCACTGTGGTTCCTTGGATCACGTTGCAAAGTAATCTCCCCACACCCACAGCCTTCTCTCAGGCTCTGCTTTGTGCTTCAGCTCAATTCAAGGAGCAGAGAGCAAGCACCGAAGAAATACAGTGTATTGCTCAGGACTCTGTTAGAAGTGCTAGAAATTGGCAGAGTGGCAGAAAACACACCCAGATTAGCTAATAGATGTCAGGGCTTGTTGATTTTGTCTGTATTTGCCCTTCATTCCTTTATTGTGTAGGTGTCATTTTCAGGCAAGTTCTCCAAATACCGGAAAGATGTCTTGAGCCCATATCCTTCAGCTTGCATTGCAATAAGAAAAAGAGGCCCTCTCTTTCTCAACATCCTATATCAAATCTTCGAACGGGCTTGCTTGGGTCACATGCCTACCCTTGAGGCCAGGAGGTCATAGCGTTATCACAGATGGAAGATTTGGAGGAGTGGGGACAGAACACTGGCAGACAGTAATATATCCACTGTATGCTTAGATAGAGTGATGTGCTATAGCTTTTAGTCGAAGTAGGTAATATTTGTTCCCTTTCAGGAAGTTTTTATGAAATGTTTAGTAATGTTAAGTAATACAGACCTATTATTTGTTTTAGTCTTTGCATATCATTTTCAGAATAAAATACAGTAGTCTAAAATTTGCATAAACTTTTACTTTTCTTTCTGTTATTACTGTTAATTCACAATTGTTCTTTACTTATTTATTGGGTGTGTTTGAAATGAAGGTTCTCCTCGTGTGAAAGTCAAGCATCTGATTGAAACCATGCAAATAAATGGATCGATGTTGGCAAATGGTGCCCTGAAAAATCATTTCTCTGTCCAACCAAAAAAGGCAAGAGTGGCTGTCTTAATATCTGGAACAGGTGAGATGTGGCTTCCTCTTTACTATAGGGCTGAAGCAATGCTCTTCTCTTCCTCCTCCCACGCAAAACCACCTCCTTCAGGTTGTGAGAACGCTGTCAGCAGAGCGGGGTGGGGCAGGGGGTCATTAAGGAGCGTTATCTTTTCTGCTTCCTCAGTCTTTCTACTTTTCTCAGGCATTTGAGACAGCTCCTAAAGGAAAAGTACAGGGTGTCAGGAAGATGATTGAAGAAGAAATCAGAAAAGATAGAAAGCAAGGAAAATCCAGCTTCCTTTGTATCATAGCTTTGTAGTTGAAAAGTCTTACAATAGTTGAGGCTTTTTAAAATTGTTAATAGTAATAACAATACAAGATTTATGTTTGACTTTTGTGGATAGAGGGGTACAGTAATAAGAGCATTGTGTCCTCTCAGATGGATATAGCATGATTTTTTCCACTATTGGAGCATTGCTATGAACATTCTTGTAAATATACAATAGGTTCTTAAGCGCATATCTGATTATTTCCTTAGGATACATTCTCAGAAGTGTAATTGCTTTACAAGTCCATTTTAAAGTCTCAATATACTTTAGGCCCAAGTCAGTGATAAAGCAAAAAAACTAGTGTAGGGGCCATGGTGGTTTATTCTTCCTGAGAGGGTTGATCTTTCTTTGAAAATCATGTTACACCGTTTCTACTGCTGTTATTTTATAGGAGCAATTACATATCCTAGAACCAAGTATGTTTTCATAAGCTACTAATCCATTACCCTAAGAGGAAGAGAATTTAAAAGCTTCACATATTTTTGCCAATCTTTTTGAAGACATTTATTTGGAAATCTTGACCATATTTCTCTTTTTAAGAAATGTGAGCTCACTTGTGTTTTTCTGTCTTTTTCAGGATCAAACCTCCAAGCTCTCATAGACAGTACTCGAGAGCCAAGTAGCTCTGCACACATTGTTGTTGTTATCTCCAACAAAGCTGCAGTGGCTGGATTAGATAAAGCGGAAAGAGCTGGAATTCCCACGAGAGTAAGTTACTTTGAAAAGTACCTTTCCTGCAGGCTGTATTTAAACCATAATCTGCCCTCTCAGTACCTGGGGCTGGGGGCACTTGTTCTTTGGAGTGCTGTATTTTGGGTGGATGCTGGGCTTGCCCTTCTACTTCATCCTGTCCATTCCTTTATTCTTCATAACAGTTGTGTCTTCAGGTGGAAGGGAAGTATGGTCTATGGTTTTAAATTATTTTTGCTAATTTGTTGAAAAAGATTATACTTACCTTTTTCTCTTCCAGGTAATTAATCATAAATTATACAAAAGTCGTGTAGAATTTGACACTGCAATTGACCAAGTCCTTGAAGAGTTCTCCACCAGCCTAGTCTGTCTTGCAGGATTCATGAGAATTTTATCTGGCCCCTTTGTCCGAAAGTGGAATGGTAAGCAAAAATTGTTTGACACCACATTGAGAAATCAACTGAAAATGGACTACAGGCTGGTTAACTGCCAAACAGTCCCAATCGTGAAATGTTTACCATGCTATTTTATTTTGACACAGGTCATAATTTAATTTCCTTTGCCTTAGCCCAAGAATGACCCAATGGTGATTTATTCTCCTGCTGTCTGTATCAGTTTTCTTTGGCCTGCTGTAATTAATCACGTTTTCTAATATAGCTGAGGCTTATTTCACATTACTGCAAAGATAATATTTCATCTTCTGAATAAATATTCAGAAGAGACTTTTTTTACTTGTTTAGAAGCAAGAGAAAGTGATTCTCTGTATCCCAAAATGAAGAGTCCATCGTCTCCTTAGGAAGTGTAGACCATTGCCAGAAGATGGCAGAAAACGGCATTGTTGCCAGAAAACATAATACTTTGCATTATTGCCTTTTCCACAAAAGTTTTGACTGCATCCTATTGTGCTTTTTTTGTGTACACATTTGGGCAATAAATCCATTTTCTCTCCAAAGAGTTTATGTTTTCTTAAGAGAATACACTTGTGGTGTATTATAAAAGCAGCACTGCCTTTGGTGACATAAGGCACAGAACTAACTAATCCAGCATCTGGCTGGTGGACATGCCACTCAGTGGTTGAGAGGCAAGCACGCGATACAAGAACCTCCTGTGTCTTTCTAATAGCATGTGCCAGCAATAAGCTGAGTTTTCTTCAAGAGCCCTGTGATCCAGATTAGACACCCCATCCCCTCACCCCCATCCAACTTTCAGTCACTGTAGGCCTATTCAGAGTCCCTCAGCGTGTCTTCAGCTGTGCAAGGCAGGAACTTGCTGCCCCCAGGGCCTCCTTGGATGAACTTGTATTTCCCTTTACCTCATTTCTGTCTTGGACAAGAAAACACCCATCCCAGAGAAATCCTGCTTCTGTTGACTCCTGATTCTAGACAGGAAAGCATATATTCCTTTGACAGAATACGTAGGACTTTTAAATTCTGACCACTGTGTTTTCATTAATTTCCAGGGAAAATGCTCAACATACACCCATCCTTGCTCCCCTCTTTTAAGGGTTCAAATGCCCATGAGCAAGTCCTGGACGCTGGAGTCACAGTCACTGGGTGCACCGTGCACTTTGTAGCTGTGAGTATGTCTCTTTCTACCAAAATATTATTAGTGTTTAGATGTAAATTTTACTGGCTAGAAGGTAATGTTCAAAACGTTTGCTTCCTTTTCCAGGAAGATGTAGATGCTGGACAAATTATTTTACAAGAAGCTGTTCCAGTGAAGAGGGGTGACACTGTTGCAACTCTGTCTGAAAGAGTGAAATTGGCAGAACATAAAATATTTCCCGCAGCCCTCCAGCTGGTGGCCAGTGGAACCATACAACTTGGGGAAAATGGCAAGATCTGTTGGGTCAAAGAGGAATGAACCTCCTAATTCAGGAATGGAGTCAATTTTGAAAGAAGTCTGGCTGTTTGCATGGTGGCTTTTTGTTATGGACCTGGCCCCAAAGAAAAACTGATAGAAAAGAGGACCTCACCCTTACCTCTTTGGCCATTTTTTAATGAACAGAGATTCATTAAAAACAACTGGTACAGCATATCTAAGACATAGGTGTATTGTCTCCAGTAGTCTTTCAGGTTTACCTGTTTAGGACCTTCTTCTTCAGAATCAGGCTAGTCATTCAGAGTTCCTCTCACTTTCAGCCAACTAAAATACCAAAATTCTTAGTCTTTCTTATCCTCTATTTGTGACCAATATCACTTCCATTTTTTTTTAAGTTAACTGTTCTCTACTCTTTGAAACGTTAACCAAGTCCAGTAAGTTAGTATCTCTTCCCCATATTGTATATCTGTGCTGATTTGAATTGAGACTTACCTAATTATTCTGATCATAATTTAGTGTCATAAAATTTCTGGGTGGCTCCCATTTCTGAGGGATAGTTTCCTTTGTGCTTTGAAATATCATTAACATTCCTCTAATTATGGACAGTTTCTATAGTGCCTAGATTTTAGCTTCACAGTTATTCTATGGATTATAAACATCCATACCTATATAAATCACTAAAGGGTTAAAGGAAGAGTTTCGGTGGCTTCTAGATTCAAACATAGGACTTTAGGCATGTTACTAATCCTCCCTGTCGGTTTCCCCATCTACTAAAGTAGATAAATGCCTATCATATGGTTGTTTTGATAATTAAATTCAATCCATGTGAAGTGCTAAGAACAATGGTTGGCCCAGAGCAGGCACTCAAAGGTTAGCATTTATTTCATAATTCCTCCACATTATAAAGGCTGTTGGAATTCACTATTCATTCAACAAATACATCTTGAGCATAAAATCAAGAATGGTGATAGATGGAATATTGGAAGTGTGGTAGGTACTGTTTTGGAGAGGAATGAGGGCAGATGGAGGGCAATCCACCCAGACTAGTAAAGAGTATAATGGGACAGCGTGGATTTCCCACTCCAGCTGGTCATTTCCAATCTGGATATGCAATTCTGTAACTAGGAGGTCAAGGTTGACATAGTGGGCACTTGTGCATGACCCTGTCCCTAAGACACCAAGCCTAGTACCACATTTCTGTCATAGCTGAGTGAACAAGGAATGGCCACCTGGCCCAAAGGCAGCCAGCCATCCTTAGACTGCTGAGCAGCCTTCAAGGTGGTGTGGCCTGAGATTCTGCCTGCCCAGCGGGGTGTACCTTACTCAAAGGGTACCTGGAGCCTCTGTTCAAATCCTCCTTTGGAGTTTAACTCAAGACCTAACAGCAAAGGACTCTTACAGTACTTATATACAGAAGATAGTAAACTGTGGCCTTAAGACAGGAAAGAGTAAAGCGTCAAGAGGAACGGAGTGGAGCTGTGACAGACCCCTTCACCAACAGACCCTAATCACTGCCTCTGGTGCAGGCAGGCTTCCCCAGGCTGGGAGCTGGCTGACGTTACCCTTCCTCACTGACTAGGCGGCAGCTGCCATCAGGTGGGAAGTCCAGGCGCATCATTTCCTCATTTCAAAGGCATCTTATATGCCTTTGCTATAAAAACAATTGATTCATTTGTTCTGGAGAATTCACTCAACATTATTAAACACCTATTACATATATGCCAAACACTGTCCTATGAAGTTTATGAAAAGTTAAAAGCTTTAAAGGAAAATGATATTGGTTGATAAAATCACATACTGTGGTGAAAGTGGAGGCTGGGACCAGGATGTAAATTAGAAAAGTCAATGTGAGCTTATGACTTTAGAAATAGAATTTTCTAACCCTTACTTTGATACTAATCTCCACTAAAAGGAACCTGGGCTTCGTGTAAAGTAGCTGATGCCATATCTTAGGAAGAATGAAAATGTGTCTAAAAATCTGGTTGCCAGAAACCAAAACACACTTGAAAATAGCAAGGATGATACTGAAAGAACAAAGGAGTCAACTTAAAGGGCATCCCATGTCCAGTTTGTGATAAACTGAATACCGTTTGAACATGTTGAGTATGTGAGCAGCCATTAGTTTATAATGATACTCAAAGAGAAAAGGTCATTTAAGTTATGAAAAATCAATGCGAAAAAGAAGGGTGAAAACAAGATGTTAATATTTCATTAATGTAATAAATGTGGATATTTATCATTTATTATGGATGCCTCTTTTTTATTTGTGTAAGCAGGAATAAAACAGATCAACCCTGGCGCCGGCCCGGTGGCACAGTGGTTAAGTGTGCACGTTCTGCTTCTCAGCGGCCCAGGGTTCGCCAGTTCGGATCCCGGGTGCAGACATGGCACCGCTTGGCACGCCATGCTGTGGTAGGCATCCCATGTATAATATAGAGGAAGATGGGCATGGATGTTAGCTCAGGGCCAGTCTTCCTCAGCAAAAAGAGGAGGATTGGCAGTAGTTAGGGGTAATCTTCCTCAAAAGAAAAAAAAATAGATTTGTATGTGGGGGTGGGAAGGGAGAGTCCAATTTAATCAACCCTGCTGGTTACACATGACAAAGGAAAGGATTCAAGTGTGAGTTCCAAAATGATAAGTAAGCCAAATGTTCTGAAGAGGAATGTTGTAATTTCTAAGACATATTTCGTGGCCTCTAAATGTTCCCTCTCAAATTTTTTACTTACTACTTTTAACTACTATACAAACTTTTTAAATAACTCAAGTACAATATAGTATTTAATCATAATAAAGTGTAATAACTGGTTCAGCTAGTCCCTTCTCATTAATTTTTTTCCCCCACAGTTTCCTTGGCTAGTCTCTCCCATGCTAAGCAGCCAGAGCCACAGCGAAAATCATGCCCAGGGGGAGGCTGGCAAGGACGCTGCTGCCGTGGCCAAGTCAGGCTCCACCGACGCCACTTCTGGCGGGCACTCAACCTGCAACTGCTCTCACAACCCAAACGCGCTCCGGCCACCTGTCTCTGGGTCTCTCATCCAGTCTTGAAGTCCCAGGCCGGACTATGAGATTGGCCAAGTTTAGGTCATCCACCCTGCTCTCACGGTGTGGTGGGGTCAGGGAGAGCAGGAATATGGCCTCAGGCTGTCAGAGAGTGAAACTGCCTCGCATGGTGGCTGCCCCAAACCCGCCAAGGGGATTCCGATGCTCAGCTGCCCCCATATGACAACTCCACAGTTCAAGTGACAGATACAGCGGGAAGTAGTTCAGGAAGATTATAAAATCCCAGGTTTTTTTGTTTTTTTAAGTTCATGTTATGCTACAGTTCCTTTTGGCTTCTTATCTCCCTGAGCTGCTTTTTATAAATGATCTCTCTAACATAAATTTTGCCTCCTCCATCACATTTAAAAGAGAGTCTCTGATAGCCATTCTTTCACAAGCCGAATAAGCCTTATATTTACCACAAAGTAAGGCCATTTTCCTTTATCTGAACCCAATTGTGAATTAACATTTAAAAATTAAGCAGAAACAATCCAAATGTTCATCAGCTAAAGAATCGATAAATACAATGTGGTCTATCCACACAATGGCGTATCACTCAGCCGTAAAAAGGAATGAACTAGTGACACATGCTACACCATGGATGAACCTTGAGATGTTAAGCTAAGTGAAAGAATCCGGTCACAAATGACCACATATTTATGATTCCAATTATACGGAATGTCCAGAATAGTAAATCTAATAGAGACAGAGAGTAGACTAGTAGCTGCCCAGGGCTGGGGGGATAGAGGCAGTTGGGGGAGATTACCAAAGGGTGTGGGGTTTCCCTTTGGGTAATGAGAATGTCCTAAAATTGATGGTGGTGATGGTTGCACTACACCATGAACATACCTAAAGCCATTGAACTGTACTCTTCAAATGGGTGAATTGTGTGACATGCGAATTATATCGCAATAAAACTGTTCGCAAAAAAGACATGACTCCTCTGTCACTGTAAAAAAAATTAATTTAGGGGCCGGCTCCGTGGCCAAGTGGTTAAGTTCCTGCTCCACTGCAGGCGGCCCAGTGTTTCGTTAGTTCGAATCCTGGTCAGGGACATGGCACTGCTCATCAGGCCACGCTGAGGCAGCGTCCCACATGCCACAACTAGAAGGACCCACAACGAAGAATATACAACTATGTACTGGGGGGCTTTGGGGAAAAAAAGGAAAAAAAAAATCTTTAAAAAAAATTGGTTTATAGTTGTCGAAATATATCAGGATTACATTTAATCTTATAAAATACATCAAACTTACATTTAAAATACTTCACATTCAGAACATGTGGTCATTTAAACGAATGCAGATAGGACTTCCATGCTTTGTGACAGAAATCGTGTTAAAGACCGTCTATCAGAACAGCAATCCTACTCCTCAAACCTTCCATCTGTTATCCTGCTAAGTCTCATGGGTAAACTGATTAAGGATGCTAACTCCTGAAACCTACCTGGATTCTGAGCACTGCAATAAAGCCATGAAGATTTCAGTATTCTGAATCAATTTCATTTTTTAAAAAAAATAAAACTTCATAAATTGAAAAATCTGTGGAAAATCAAAACTGCATTTTTAATTTTTCTGCACCACTAAACCCCAAAAATTTAAAGGAAAAAACAGTTTTGTCACAGCAATATCACTCAGTCCCTTAACTCTTTCAATTATATGCAAAAACAAAACAAAAAGATCGTGGAAAATAATTTTAAATTAAATATTCAGCTGACAAATCTATTAGGTCCTCCTTTATTTTGTTGAAAGCCAAGTATGGAAACTCCAATTTTGTAAAGGGGTTTATTTCCCTTTCTCAGCATCCACAGCAAATCAACCTTTTCAATTGTGCCTTTGGTGCCCTGAAGGTGTTGACAGAACCCTCAGTAAGATTCAGGATAAGGGAAAAGTACACCTTCCTTTTGCAAAATGAGGAAAGAACGATCTTCAAAGGGGAGGTGGGATGTACTTGCCCTCCTTTAGGGATGCGGGTACTGACTGCCTGATACCACTCCTGGGGCAGTCACAGCTTAGAGATGGAGCTTAGGCACTGGAATCCACCTGGGTGGCAAGTGGAGATGATGAGTCAGGGACTCTAGAACACCGCAGCACTAGGATACTTAGTAATCAAGGGAGCGAGGAGGAGACAAAGAGGCATTGCAGTAGTGAGGCCTGGGAGAGACGGATGCCACCGAAGCAGGGAGAAGGGCATTTCAAGAAGCGGGGAATGAGCTTCTAACTCTGTTATCCTAGAGGCCGAGCAGAGCAAGGAGAGAGAAATAGCTACCCTCCACCCCCTCAGGGACTTTCAGCAGGCCAAAAATCCCAGAATCTTAAATCCATTCCCTTGCATGGGGAGGCTCTGGGGCCCCTAGCATGCCCCACCCAAATGCAAACATCCAAGGGGGCTCGGCCACTCTGAAGGAGGAGACTAGCCCTGCAGGACAGGGCATGTCCAGCGGAGGGAAGTGAGGGGGCTAAAGCTTCTACCCGCTTCTAGAGTTTTCCGTCTGGGAGGAAACAGTTTGGATAAGTTGTTGGGACGTATGAGGATCAAAGAGACCTGTTGTACTCGTTTGCTAGGTCTGCTGTAACAAAACACCGCAGAGTGGGCGGAATAAACAACAGAAATTATTTCCCCACAGTTCTGGAGGCAGGAAGTCTGAGATCCAGGCGTCAGCAGGTTCGGCTTCTCGAGGCCTCTCTCCTTGGCTTGTAGGCCTTGTATAAGGACACCAGTCAGATTGGATCAGGGCCCACTCTCCCGGTCTCATTTTAATCACCCCCTTAAAGGTTCTATTTCTTATTTCTCTATTTCCTGGTGGCCCATCTAGGCCACTGAGAGCAGTAACTGCAGCGGCATCTTCCTTCCACTCGAACAGAAGCGCCAACCCAACCCCCATCCAGGTTTGGCTGATAGAGGTCGCTTTGAAGACATGAGAGAATGAAGAGCAGAAAGTAAACCCTCTGCAGGTTTATCTACAGGAAGCCCTCTGTGAATATTATTTTCTTCAAAAGAATGGCAGGAATTTTCTAGAACAACCGAAATGTTGTCAAGTGAAAAAAGTAAAGGAGTAGAAGAGCATTCTCATGTATAGACTATTTCCGTGAGGACTCACAAGCAGCTGGTACCATCACCTGAGCAAAGGTGGGGGGCAGTGATGGGAGCAGAGAATTTTCAGGCACACTTTGTTTTTTAAAACTAATATTCCGGGCCCCGCGCCGGGGCCGAGTGGTTACGTTCATGCCCTCCGCTTTGGCGGCCCGGGGTTTCCCTGGTTCAGATCCTGGTCACGGACGTGGCACCACTCATCAAGCCATGCTGAGGTGGGGTCCCACATAGCACAACCAGAAGGACCTACAACTAGAATATACAACTATGTACTGGGGACTTTGGGGAGAAGAAGAAAAAAAGAAGATTGGCAGCAGATGTTAGCTCAGGGCCAGTCTTAAAAACAACAATAATAATAATATTCAATTTTAAAGTTACAAATTCATTTTGTTTATAAGTTGAGCAAATAGTAACCATCATGGTTAAGGGGACTTTGGTTAACAGTTGATTCCATTGACAAATGAAAACATTTGAGGCTGAATTTTAACTTTTCTTTATTTGTATTCTTTTCCAAATACTTCTATTATCTGCCTTAAGAAAACAAAATGTCTGAGTAGAGAGTTTTGTTTAGTACTCTGATACATTAAATTTATAAAATAAGTTGATGAGTAAAATTCTCTTAGATATGCTGACAACATATATAAATTTAGGAAGATTTTAATTTTGAATCAAAGTCTAAATTACTCAATTATACATTTTCAGTTATAATTTAAGACTGCCCTAGGATTCTATTAGGTATGAGTTTCCAAATATTAAACTACATAAAATATCAAACGTACTGCAATTTCTTTTTTTTCTTTTTTTGTACTCCAATTTCTTAAAAATATTAACATTTTTGATTTTTCATTGAAATATAATTCACATACTATAAAATTCAACTTTTAAACTGCACAATTCAGTGATTTTTAGAATATTAACAAGGTGGTACAACCATAACCACTATTTAATTCCAGGACATTTTCATCACTCCAGAAAGAAACCCCCATCCATTAGCAATCGCTCACCTTTCACTTAGCATAATGTGTTCAAGATCCATCTATGTTGTAATACGTGTCAGTACTTGATACCTTTTTACGATGGAATAACACTTCATTGTATGGATAGACCACATTTTGTTTATCCAATCATCAGTTGGTAGACATATGAGTTCTTTCTATTTTTCGGCTTTCATGAATAATGCTGCTTACAAATGCTCAAGTATACGTTTTTGTGTGGAAGTATATTTCCAATTCTCTTGGGTATATACTTAGGAGTGGATTTTCTGGGTCTTATTGTAACCCCATGTTTAACTTTTTGATAAACGCAAACTGTTTTCTAAAGGGGCTGTTCCATTTTACATTCTCACCAGCAATATATGAAGGTTTTGATTTCTCCTCACCAACACCTGCTGTTGTCTGTCATTTTGATTATCGCCATCCCAGTGGGTGTGAAGTGGTATCTCATTTTGCTTCTGACCTACATTTCCCTAACGACAAATGATGTTAGACATCTTTTCATGTTTTATTGGCTTTTTGTATATCTTCGTTGGAGAAATGTCTACTCAAATTCTTTGCTCATTTTAAAATTGGGTTAAATGTCTTTTTATTGATGAATTGTAAGGGTTCTTTACATATTCTGGATCTAGATCCTTATCAGATATATGATTTATGAAAATTTTCTCCCATTATATGGGTTGCCTTTTCAGTTTCTTGATGGTATCCTTTGAAGCTCAAACGTTTTTAATTGGCATGAAGTCTCATTTTTCCATTTTTTCTTCTGTTACTTGTGCTTTGGTAGCATATTTAAGAAATCACTGCCAAATGCAAGGTCACAAAGATTTACACCTGTGTTTCCTTCTAAGCATTATATAATTTCAGCTTTTACATTTAGGTCCTTTATCCATTTTGAGTTAATTTTTGTATATGGTGTGAGGTAGAGATTTAGCTTCATTCATTTGCATGTGAATCCAGTTGTCCCAGCACCATTTATTGAAAAGACCAATCTTTCCCCCATTTAATTGTCTTGTCACCCTTGTCAAAAGTCGATTGACCATAAATGTATGAGTTTATTTCCGGGCTCTCAATTATATTCCATTGATCTATATGTCTATCCTTAGGCCAGTACCACAAAGTTTTTATTATTGTAGCTTTGTAGAGTGTTTTGAAATCAGGAAGTACGCCTCCTGCAACTTTGTTCTTCTTTTTAAGATTGTTTTTGGTTTTCTCTGTTCCTTAAATTTCCATATGAATTTATAATCAGTTTGTCAATTTTTGCAAAAAAAGCCAACTGGGATTTTTAATTAATTAATTTATTTATTTGGTGTGGAAGATTGTCCCTGAGCTAACATCTGTGCCAGTCTTCCTCCATTTTGTATGTAGGACACTGCCACAGCATGGCTTGATGAGTGGTGTTTAGGTCCATGCCCAAACCCGCAAACCCCGGGCCACTGAAGCGGAGCACGCCAACTTAACCACTATGCCACTGGGCTGGGATTTTGAAAGGAAGTGTATTTAATCTGTAGATCAATTTGGGGAGTATTGCCATTTTAATAATATTAAGTCTTCCAATCTATGAACACAGGATGTCTTTCCATTTTCTTAGGTCTTCTTTAATTTCTTTCAGCAATATTTTATAATTTTCAGTGTCTTGTAGCTCCTTGGTAATGGTTCTTCCTAAGCACTTTTTTTCTTTTTGATGCTTTTTTTTTTTTTTTCTGCTTAGGAAGATTAGCCCTGAGCCAACATCTGTGCCAATCTTCCTTCACTTTATGTGTGTGTTGCCACCACAGCATGGCTGACAAGTGGTATAGGTTCGCACCTGGGATCCGAACCTGTGAACCCGGGCTGCTGAAGCAGAGCATATCAAACTTAACCACTATGCCATGGGGTCAGCCCCTGATGCTATTTTAAATGGAATTGTTCTCTTAATTTCCTTTTCAGATTGTTCAGTGCTAGTGTATAGAAATACAACTTATTTTTATATTTTGACCCTGTATCCTGCAACTTTGTTGAATTCATTTATTAAATGTAATAGTGTCTCTGTTGACTCTTTAGGATTTTCTATATATCATCTGTAAATGTAGTTTTACTTCTTTCTTTCCCATTTGGATGTCTTTTATTTCTTTTTCTTGTCTAATATCCCTGGCTAGAACTTCCAGAACAATGCTGAATAGAGGCGGTGGGAGCTGACATCCTTGTCTTGTTCCTGATCATAGGGAAAGCTTTCAGTCTTTCACCATGAAGTGGATTTTTGTAGATGCCCTTTATCAGGTTGAGGAAGTTCCCTTGTATTCCCTGTTTGTCGGGTGTTTTTATCACAAAAGAGAGTTGGATTTTGATAAATGCTCTTTCTGCCTTAGTTGAGATGATCATGTGGCTTTTTTCCCCTTCATTCTTTTAATACGGTGTGACTGATTTTCATATGTTGAACCATCCTTGCATCCTTTCAGCAGTATTTTGACTACTGGCAACTTTTAGGAAGTTTTACTTGGTGTTAGAGAACCCTCCCATGTCCTCTAAATAATCTTCAGTGAAATGTCCATTCCTGGGACAAATCCCACTTGGTCGTGGTGTATAATCTTTTAATATGCTGCTGGATTCAGTTTGCTGGTACTTCTTTGAAGATTTCTACATCTACGTGCATAAGGGATATTCATCTGTAATTTTCTTGTAATATCTTTGTCTGGCTTTGCTGTTAGGGTAATATTGGCTTCATAGAGTGAGTTAGGAAGAGTCCTCTTTTCTTCTATTTTTCTTTTCCCAGCACCCCTCAAATAAGCCTTCATCACAAAGGCAGAGAAAGTTGCACCAGAAATCAAAGTAACTTTATCCCATCAGCTTTGTGCACTAGGAGGGTGGACAAACTGCTCCTTCAGGGATTCAGGTGGCTGAACAGATCTCACTCATTTCTCATTAGCAACTAAAATAGATTTTAAGTGTGTGTGTGCACATATGCACACACATGCCTACTAGATAGGCAGAGCTTAAAAAGAAATTACTAACTCAATGTGTTATCAAGGGTGTGAACCATCAGGCATTCCCAAATATGCTGGTAGTGCAACTGGTTCATCCTTTCTACAATTTAGCAATATTTATTTATTCACAAAATACAATGGCCACGGCTGCACCTAGGGATACATGTGTTTCTTTCTTTCTTTCTTTCTTTCTTTCTTTCTTTCTTTTTTTTTTGAGGAAGACTAGCCCTGAGCTAACTGCTGCCAGCCTCCTCTTTTTGCTGAGAAAGACTGGCCCTGAGCTAACATCCGTGCCCATCTTCCTTTACTTTATATGTGGGACCCCTGCCACAGCATGGAGTGCCAAGCGGTGCCGTGTCCACACCCGGGATCCCATCAGGTTAACCCTGGGCCCCGAAGCAGAACGTGTGCCACCAGTAACTCCTGCGCCACCGGGCCAGCCCCACACTGTTTCTTTTTACAGGCAGTAAAGCATGGAATGTTTCATAATTTATTTCTCCAACCTTCTTTTTTTTTTTTTGCTATTATAAATAGTGATTCAGATGAATATCTTGGACCCCTTTCCAGAGGTAACCAAGATTCTAAAGTTGTTGTGAATTCTCCTTATGCTGAGCATAGCCTTTTAAATGGGCGATTCATGTTAACAGTTTGGAGGAAAAAAATCTTATTTTTCTTACTAGCAAAATTTTACCCCTGCGCCGAGAGAAGGGAGTTGTTCTGTAGTTTGTCCACTTTGATAAACCGCTTGGCATTGGGAACGACACAGACACCACCATTCCCTCTGCCCTGCCTCCCCGCCATCTATGCAAGGCACCCAGTTAAGGATAACAAGTGGTCCTTGAAAGCCTGGGCGGAACGGCAAACTTCAATGTTTCTGTTTTCTGCAAGAAGTGTTGAAACTTGGGGTGCCCTTTAGAGGCAAGGCAGAGAGAAGGAAGGGGATGAGGGGTGTAAGGCCTGGGGACAGAATAGGATGTCTGCTGGCCGCTTTTAGGAAGTGTTGCTTGGTGGCTTTGAATGGAACCCTCCCCTGTGTCCTCTAAATAATCTTCAGTGAAATGTCCATTTTTCACTGATATCCTATAAAGTGAAGAAAAGGGCCCCGGCCAGCCCAGGGCTGCAGGAAGCAGGAGCCCCGCTGGGAAATGACATCTTAGCACTTTTATCAGCTGATGATTTGGACACAAAGAACATGTTTAAAAATCTGAAAAATGACTTAACAAAGATCTAGTTCTCCTAACTGCATTTTGAAACAATTCCTCTGAGAACCGAGATTGTTATTTTAGAAAACTATGTGCCAAGCCAATATGCAAACGTGCTAGCACTTGCTTTCCCTTCTGTAGCGTTTAATCACGTTTGTCCTCTGGATGGGGAGGGTTATAGGAAAAATCTTTCACTGTGGAGACTAAATCTGCAGAGTTAGACAGCAGAAAAATCTGCCACTAACTGTGTGACCTTGGGTATGTCATTTTTCTCTCTCTCTGAAGAGTAAGACTAAATAATTTCCAGAATCCTTTCTAATTCCAACATTCTGTTACTCCTCGATTGAATAATAGACCTCAGGAGAAATAAGAGTAAAGGAGGAACGAGAGAAAGAATACTCCACAGCAGGATCTCTGAACCTCAGCATTATTGCCATTCTGGGCCAGACAATTTGTTGTGGGGGCTGTCCTGTGCATCGCAGGACATTGAGCGGCAGCCCTGGTCTCTATCCACTAGATGCCAGGAACAATTCCCAACTCTTACCATCAAAAATGTCTCCACCATTTTACGTTCTCACCACCAAGGCACAAGGATTCCAGTTTCTCCACGTCCTGGCCATCACTTGCCATTTTATTATTATTTTTATAACAGCCATCCTAATGGTATGATGTGCTATCTCATTGTGGGTTTGATTTGCATTTCCCTAATGAATGTTGAGCCTTTTCACATACTTATTGGCCATTTGCATATCTTCCTTGGAGAGATGTCTATTCAAGTCCTTTGCCCATTTTTTTATCCACTGATCTTTTTACTGTCTCTATAGTTTTATTTTCTCCAGAATGTCATACAGTTGGAATCATATAGTATACAGCCTCTTCAGATTGGCTTCTTTCACTTAGCAATACGCATTTAAGGTTCCTCCACATCTTTGCACAGCCTGATAGCTCAATTATTTTTTATCACTGAATAATACTCCATTGTATGGATGTGCCACAGTTTGTCTATTCACCAGACTGAAGGACATCTTGGTTGCTTCCAATTTTTGGCAATTATAAATAAATTCTTCTTCTTCTTTTTTTTTTTTCTGCTTTATCTCCCCAAACCTCCCCTGTACACAGTTGTATATCTTAGTTGCAGGTCCTTTCTAGTTGTGGGATGTGGGACACCGGCTCAACGTGGCCTGACGAGCGGTGCCATGTCCGCATCCAGGATCTGAACCCTGGGCTGCCGCAGCAGAGCGTGCAAACTTAACCACTCGGCCACGGAGCCGGCCCCTAAATTCTTCTTAAAAAATTAAAAATGACTGACACTTACAGAAAAGTTGCAGGAATACTACAAAAACCTTCCAAATAACCTTTACTCAGATTTTCCTATTAACATTTCCCACCACGTGGTTTACTATTTGAGCTCTCTCACTGCCTTGCTCTGTACATGCATTTATTTCTAAATCATAAGCACGTCAATGTGTATTTCCTAAGAACAAGGATAGAACCAAACACTTGCTGTGGATATCCCCAGAGCAGATAATTAAACCTCAGCTGTCAAGGAAAGAATAGAAATGATGATTCTTTAATTTCATTTCACACAAGAAGTGTTATTTATTTAATCAAGAAGGATACCTTCAAAAAGGAGCTCAGGTGGCAAACTGGATTTATGTGCTTCTCTGCTGTGCTCTTCTATTGAGAATAGCATGGGCCAAATGATCCAGAATCATCTCACCCAGAGCTTGAGGTGTCTCTAGACAAGCCCTAGGGTGCAAAGGTGATTCATGGGTGTCCCTAGGTGGTAGGCTTTTTGAACAGAAGCCCCCTAATATCTCATTACAAAGTCTTTGGAATTAGATTTGCCTTAAAACCATTTCCCTCCATAAACACCTTGACTGATTCTCTAGCAAATAGTGTTATATGACTGTTTTAATATATTCATAGTTTTACTGCTAAAATCTTTGACAATTGGTGAGCAGTAAGAGAAAGGAGACAAACCCTCCATATTCTGGTCTTTTTAACTTATCAAAACATTTTGACTGATTATAGTTAATGATACTGTCCTGAATACCTGAAATTTGCTAAGAGTAGATCTTAAGTGTTTTCACCGAAAAGAAAGAAAAAGAAAATCCTAATTATGTGAGGTGACGGATATGTTAATGAGCTTGATTGCGGTGATTATTTCACAATGTATATATCTGTCAAACTATCAAGTCATACACCTTAAGTACACATAACTTTTATTATCAAATATGACTTCAATAAACCTGGAAACAAATTTTGAAGGCTGAGAAAAAGCACAGAGTTGTTGCACTGTAACACGGTGATTTCAATAAACACGCTGGGTAAATGTAATATGGATTGGAAACCATTCAAATCTTGATTCCCAGGCAGCTGACATGCATTTGTTTCCCCACTAGTGGCCTGCAATTAAAGGGAGGTATATACACTATTCAGCATTTCAAGGAACAGAAAGTGCCATAGATCAGCACAACTCAAATGCAGATAATTCAGGCTCAAGTGACAAGAAATCATCACATTAACTCAATGCCAAAAATGAAAATTCCACATCCTGGGTGGAGGAGGGCCGTTTACCCTTAGCAAAGTTCCACGAATCCCGTGTGTGGCCCTTAGGGACCACCTCAGGATGGTTCCATAACTGGTTAACTCAGCTGGGAAGAGGGAAAAGGAAAAGATACCCAAACGTGTGTGAATCTTCTCTTTTCCATGGTACCTTACCCCACTGCCTCGGACTATTGTTGTGTTATATATGTTAATCAATCGCCTTCTTTCTTTTAAAGCTGACACTCTCTACAGCAAGCTCTTCCTTGATCAAACAGAGCAGAAAATGAACTGAGATGGCACCGAGAGAGGAAAGCACACTCATGGTGGTTCTAGGAACTGTAGCTCCAGAAGATGACATTTGCAAATGTCATGGGACAATATGTGGTTTCAGAATTTCTGAACCAGAAATCAGTCTCCAGGGAAGTGTGATTTTGGTTACTATGGCACCACACTTATTGGAAATAAATCAACTTCTTTGTGGTTATCACAGAACCAGCAAATGAAAAAAAAAAACAAAACACAGATGGATTAAAATGGAGCCCTTGCTTGCTTTAGTCAAAGTGTGAAATTACATCCAAGAGTACAAAGAGAAGTGAGGTTGCTTTGCAGTGGCACCCTTCTTGCAGTAGCTCAGTATTTAATACCAAGTAAGGAAATTTGGTTTTTTAGGAACTTTAAAAAATATCACATCTATTTTCTACCCACTCAGCAAGACAATGCTTAGGTTTTGATGGGCTAACGAAATTCGTGCCAACTGTCTACTTTCCCCTGTTTATTGGGAAATTTGTTTTAAAATGTTCAACCATATTTTGAGCCCAGAATCATGGACAAGATGTTCTAAACTAGGAAATGACACATACAGCTAATCCGATATACTTTCATTGAAAATCAGGCCTTATGTGTAAGATTATACCACATCCCAGCTGACAAACTTGAGGTGATAATTACACTCTGTGGAAAGTGATGGACTGAGGTTCAAGCATATTGATTTTAATCATGACATATCCTTAAAATGGTTAACAATATTATATTGAAAATTGAACACGTTTTAAAAAGTCTATGGAGTTTAATTAAGCAAGGTAACATGATCTCAATTAAAAATGCTAATCAATCTGTGGGTTTGGTCCTGATGCTAAATTTGATCTTTTTTTAAAAAAAAAAATTTTTTTAAAGATTTTATTTTTTTTCCTTTTTCTCCCCAAAGTCCCCTGGTACACAGTTGTACATTTTCAGTTGTGGGTCCTTCTAGTTGTGGCATGTGGGATGCCACCCCAGCATGGCCCATGTCCACGCCCAGGATCCAAACCGGCAAAACCGTGGGCCGACGAAGCGGAGCGAGCAAACTTTACCTACTCGGCCATGGGGCCCACTCCCCAAATTTGATCTTTTGATCACATCTTATTATAATCAGTAGGACTGATGACTGCAGAATATGCAGCCACCTTTTTTAAAGGAAAAGAATCATATTCTAAAATGGTGGACTATTTCTGCCCATAACTAAACGAACAAGAATGTTTTGGTTTATCACTCATTTAACCTGCTGACTTAAAAGTCTTATGTGTGGCTCTGAAGGACATCATTAGGACAACTGGTGAAACTGAAATACAAAACTATACATTAAATAATATTGTATTTATGTTAAATCTGCTGAATTTGAGAACAGTGCCATGGTGACGTAAGAGAATGCCCTTGTTTTGAGGAAATAAGGGTGAAGGAACGTAATGTATGCAATTACTTTTAAATGATTCAGAAAAAAAGTATATATATGGAGAAGAGAGAGAGAACGGTAAAGCAAAAGTGGCAACCAGTACCAGAAACTGCCTATCTCCACATTTCTTACATGAGGAAAATCATCCCCTAAGTCAGTTAACTCGTTTACACTTACTTAGCAGCTCAAAGTGTTCTGGATAACTCAGCCGACGCTAAGTCACCTTCAACGTATATAGAAGCACACCATAAAACTGACCACTCTGAAAAGAGAAATGGACTTACACTTCTAGTAACTTACAAAGCCTGGTAACTTACAAAGTCACTGAACTACTGGGGCTAAAGTGTGAGTACTTTTAAGGTGCCAACATCAAACTGAGATTTGTGATGGGTGCTCTGTAAAATGCAAAGTGCCATACAAGTAGGAGTAGTTTTTTAAACTGTGTTCATGCTTTTTTTTTCCTTTGATGCTGTGTTTAAGATGTCAGCCAGAAGAGTTAACACTTGTAGAAACACATTTTCTTTCACACAGGAGTTACGTTCATTGTTTGCTTGTAAGGAAATCCCCCTGAATCAGAATTTAAACCTTTTTCTGCACACCTACATAGGAGGTAACAAATTATTATATTGTCCATAACTCAGAAGCTTAGAAAGGCTAGTACCTATTTCTGGCTCCTTTTAGGAGACATAGCCATAATAAAAACTATTGCATCATGTGCCAGGCACCGTGCCAAGTGGTTTACACACATTACGTAATTCTCACAAAAACTCACCCAGTTTGCTGCAATTATTTCATCATATGCAAAATGGAGAAAACAACAGCACTTATCTCACAGGGCTGTTGTAACAATTAAAAGAGACCATACATGAAATATTTAGCACACTCTTGGCAAAAAAGTACAAAATACACCTCTACCATTTATTGGTACCCTCACTTTACAGATAAACAGACACAAAGAAAAGCAAGTGGAAGAAACAGGATTTTCAACCCAGGTCCGACTCCCCAAGTTTCTGCCTTTTTCTTTTTTTTTAATTACCTCTCCGCACAGGAGGGGGAGAGAGTAAACCCCAAAGACAGCAGCTGAACTTAAAGCCTGGAGACCCCTATTCTGATTTTTGTCCTCGACTGTCCTCACCCCCTACTAATCCCTGGCTAAGCTGCTGCTCACTAAGTACTTGCTGAATTAACGAAAGACTAGGTTTCTAGCCCAAGTTAGCCGGATCTGTCTGGCTTAGGTAGAACTTCCACGTCTCTGCCTTGGTGCTCCCGTCTGCAGACCCGGAAGAGGCTGTATTGATCCTGTTCGGGGAGAAGATTCGTCTTCACCGACCAAAATCAAGTTACCTATGGCCGTCGCGCTCCGAAGCACTAAGACTTCAGGGTCTCAACGTACACTCACAAAACTCTACGACCAGCCCTGCCCGCAGCCGTTCCTCCCACGGCGACAATTTTCGCCCTCACCGCGCGCTCCCGCGTCCCTCCCAAAAGGTGCAGGCGCAGGCGCGGGCGGGGGGGGGCGCGCCGCGCTTCCCAGAGAACTACAACTCCCACAATCCCAATCGGCAGAACCACCTCGCGCTCCCGGTGGGAGCGGAGGCGGAGCGGATTGCCCCGGGGCAGGACGGAGCCTTCCGAAATGTCCGGCCTGTGTCCTCTTGGGTAGAGTTCGTTTTAAGAGAGACTCTTGTCTTGCCTGGTATGGTAGGACACCTGTCCCTATGAGGTATGACTCTGCCTTCCGCCTCCGCTGAGATCCCCTCAGTATAAAACGCCAGATGGTCTAGGCCGGCGGAGGCGCTCGGTGCCGGGCGCTCTGGAGTCACCTGAAGAGTCAAGGGCAGCCTGCGCACGCATGCGCAGAGGGCAGCATGGGGGCCCGGAGCCGCTGAGCCCCTTTGCCGAGTCTGTGAAGGTGAGTAGGGGGCGGGGCGGGGCGGGGCGGGGCGTGTCCTGGGTCGGGACTGACCACCCCCTACCCTCCCTCGCCCCCCGCGGCATGTTCTCGTGTTGGCATGACTACCGCCATCCCAATCAACTCTAAAAGCCATTGACCCCATTGTCCAGAAAACTGGGCTCCCCAGGAGCTCAGTTTTAGCATTTTTACATCAAAATCTCACTTCCAGTTAAACCACTTCCAACATTTCATTGCCGTTGTATGTACAAGTCTGCCTTCTTTGCCATGTGTTTTAGAAATAACAGCTAACATGTTGGGAGGGCTCACCTTTCTCTTGGTTTTCCCGGCATGTAACAAATAGCTCCTTCCTAATGAGATAGAGCTTAAAAGTCTTTTGGACGCTTGATTCTATTCAGTTTAGTGTCAGACTAGTTCCGTACTATGTTCTCTGATTCTTTTGTGTGTAAGTTTTCTCATGAGAAGACTCCTTGAGACTGTAAAGACCGTGATACATTAAAGAAATCGTGGTGCTGATGAAGTTTATAATATGCTGGAGATACAGACAGTTAAGCAAGTGTCTTGTGCCCTAACCCTAACCATTTTGCTTACACCTTGCTATGTGACTTGGTTATGTTGCTTAACCTTCTGGGCCTAGATTTTCTCCTAAAAGGAAAAGATTGGATTAGATGATCTCTAAGAACTTGCCAGCTGTAAAATTCTGTGGTTAGTGAGGAGTAGATTCCAGATTATATCACAATATATTAATGCTAAACATCAACTTCCGTTTCTCTGCTAACATAAGTGAAATAAGCTATAAGAATTTTGGCAGCAGCGTTAGAAAGAATTTCACCTTCTTGTACTTGTAATTTCTTCTGTGTTGTTCAACATATCTAATTAGCTGGTAATACAACTTTCTTCTCCGTTTACTTCTTGTCGTTTTATAGAACATCACTAGGAAGAACTCTGGGTACAACAATGAACACAATGTATGTGATGATGGCTCAAATCCTTAGATCTCATCTGATAAATGCTTCAGTGGTTCCTAATCGAAAGAAAATGCTTCCATATCTTGGTGTTATTAGAAATAGGATGATGTCAACTCATAAATCCCAAAAGAGGATCACAGAATATTATAGGCTGCTGAATCTGGATGAAGGATGCTCTGCAGATGATGTCAGGGAATCTTTTCGTAAACTTGCCAAGCAATACCATCCGGACGGTGGCTCTGGTACCGCTGACTCTGCAACATTTATAAGGATCGAAGAAGCTTATAGGAAAGTGCTTTCCCACGTGATAGAACAAACAAATGCCAGACAGAGTAAAGTTGAAGAGGCAGAAGAAGAAGAAGAAAAATTCAAATATAAAACACCCCAACACAGGCATTATTTGAGTTTTGAAGGTATTGGTTTTGGAACTCCAAGTCAACGAGAGAAGCAATATAGGCAATTTAGAGCAGACCGTGCAACTGAGCAAGTGATGGAATACCAAAAGCATAAACTACAAAGCCAGTATTTCCCTAATAGTGTAACTGTTAAAGATGTAAGACAGAGTAAGGAACAAAAGATAACTCAAGCAATAGAGCGATTGGTGGAGGATCTCATTCAAGAGTCAATGGCAAAAGGAGACTTTGACAATCTCAGTGGGAAAGGAAAACCCCTAAAAAAATTTTCTGGCTGTTCATATATTGATCCCATGACTCACAACCTGAACAGAATATTGATAGATAATGGATACCAACCAGAATGGATCCTAATGCAAAAGGAAATAAAGGATACTATTGATCAACTCAGAGAGGCAATTTTAGTGTCAAGGAAAAAACTTGGGAATCCAATGACACCGACTGAACAGAAACAGTGGAACCAAGTTTGTGAGCAGTTTCAAGAAAACATCACAAAACTAAACAAGCGCATTAATGATTTTAACTTAATTGTTCCCCTCCTGACCAGGCAAAAAGTCCATTTTGATGCACAGAAAGAAATTGCCAGAGCCCAGGAAATATATGAGACCCTTATAAAAACAAAACAAGTCAGAGATAAAAACCCAAATAACATTGATCAGGGAGAAGGGGAGAAAACACCTGGAGTCAAGCCAGGTTTTCTAAACTGGATGAATGTATGGAAATTTATTAAAATATGAGCATTTCAGTGTTCACAGTACTGCCCCAAATCATTTTCAGTTGCACTGACATCACACATAGAGGCTGATTTATTGCTATAACACAAGAGTTTGAGAATTGTGTGCCTCTGTACTTTTCAGAAAACCTGATCACGTCTCCAGTGTCAGGGAGAAAGCTGTAAGAAACTGAGCCAGCGAAATGTTCAACCAGCTTCGTTCTGAGCATATAGCAAGAAGAGAAAAGAACTTCCAAGAAAACAGCTTAATCCGTTTCAGAGTTTAAATATCAGTCGTCAGGTGAAATGAGTTAAGACAGGGACTCAGACTGGGGATCATAAAGCGTATTCCAACATCTTAGTGCAGTTTTAAGGTTTAATAACTTAAAAACAGTTGCTGTTTGCCATATTCAAACACAGGTACTTCAACAACAAAAACTAAAAATGTGTTATCAAAAGTCACAAAACTAAAGAAGTGTAAAATGTAGGCAAGTTAAACCTCCAGATGATATATGTTTTTTTGAAAATTTGCTGCATTTATATACCTGAGGTTATTAAAGCTCAAAACTGTTCTAAGACTTTTGGGACACTCTCTGCATGGTTGGAAATGTTAAGATCAGGAAACTAGCCTAATGGAGTTGCTGCACTCTTCTTTTTTTATAAAGGCCTTCTCCGTGGGTACTGAATTAAAAATATCTGGGTTGTACTTTTCCTGCCTAACTTCATGATCCATTGGCTGCAGCAATTGATCAGCCAAGCTAGTTGATTTAGTTTGTTCTGGAAATAAACCCCAGTGTCCACTTTTAAAGAGTCTGAGTGTATTTTCTGACCTTTTGGAGGTGAAAAAAAAATCACTGGGTTCAGTGAAAACTTAAGATTTCACTTCTGGCTTCATGTCTAATCGGAGATTGAAATGTTAGCTTTTCACAAATCTACCTGCAGTCTGTGTCGTGTGTCAGACTATCCAGAGGGTTTTTCACAGAAATGACAATCTCAATTTGCTGTCTTAGGGATCCAATTTCCTGTCTTAGGAACCCTATAATAAGCAGAGACAAGATGTCTGAATTTTATGCCAGTTTCCCCTTTCAGCAAATGACAGGAAACTGACATTCATGAGGTTGTTGTGTCCCATCCACTTTCAGAAAATCTGATTTTTAGGTCTGTGTAATTGCTTTAACCACAGAATTGGACAACTAGCAGGATATGGAGAGTGGTCAAGAGGAGCAGATCTGTTTCCTTATTTAATCCAGAGCATTGTTATGGACGTGGTTCAGAAACATGACATTTGCCACTCCGATTTTGGAAGAACAAGTTATTTTGTAAAGTGTTTGATAGTTAAAACAACAAATAAAACTACATCTTCAAAAGGAGATTTCAAGCTTTTCTGCTTAGATGATGGGACATTAACTGGTATCATATACGATTATTTTATTGAATGAGTTATCGTTTGGCTTCTCCAATGATCATATTACTCTAAACAAAATTGTGAACAGTATGAAGTAGAACTTTATAGTAAGAGCTATAGTTCTAAAACATTTTAGAAGGTATGATTCTGGGAATCTTGTCAAAAATGGGAATTAGGTATATATTACCTAACTGCATTGCAGCAACTTAAATGAAGGAAGCCACTTTCAATATTGGATAATGGGAAGGTAAGGTTACCAGAAAACTCTAGTAAATTCTTTCTTTCTTTCTTTTCTTGTGAGGAATATTGGCCCTGAGTTAACATCTGTTGCCAGTCTTCCTCTTTTTGCTTGAAGAACATTGTCCCTGAGCCAACATCTGTGCCACTCTTCGTCTATTTTATGTGAGATGCTGCCACAGCATGGCTTGACGAACAGTGCTGGGTCCGCCCCTGGGATCTGAACCTGCAAACCCTGGGCCACCAAAGCAGAGCGCAGAACCCGACCACTACGACACTGGGTGGCCCTCTGGTAAATTCTTAATTTTAACATGGCACACTTTATGTTTGTAAATGTCTTTATTAATAAAGTTAATTTTAATGATTATGCAATGGTCCATTGTATGAACAACTAATAGTAATAATAATAACCATATTTTTGGCTGACCACCTAAATAAGTGAATTTTATCTTTTCGATTGATGATATCAAAATTGACTGTGACATAGATAATCTTCTTAAGAGGGCAAATTCACTTATGTAGAAACAGATTTACTTATTTAAGTAACCAAATTCCAGGCCAGGAAAAAAGATTTTGGCCAGTTGATCAGAGTTTCTTGAATTGGAATTTGACACTTATTTCTCTTATGAGGCAGGATTGACCTTTCGCTGTTAAGTTTTCACCTTCTAACTTTGTCAGCTTTTCAGGTGTGGTGGTAATCTGTTGAGATTTGTGAAGTCGCTATTATATTAGGCACATATCAAAGTCTGCCTGCTTTCCAGCCTTTTTGTGGATCCTTTCTTCAAACTGTAGGACTAGGACCCTGGCCCAACACCCAGAGGAGAGAACCTCAAACTCCTGGCTTTGGTCTCCCAGCTCTGTGAATCATTTTTTTGCCCTGGCTCTATATGCCTGAGGTTCGGCACAGTAGTTGGCTACCTCAGGACTATGGTTTTAAATTCCTTGATAGAATGACCGCAGGACATTCGTTTTCTTCATCGTGCCCCCAGAACACGATGGGGGTGCCCCTCCCACAGGTAGGAGTCTCCTGAAACCTTGTCTCTATGGCTGGGGCCTATTACTTCCTGAAATACTTCCCTGCTGCCAACTGCCTGGGTCCCTATCACTGGGCCTCAGTCACTTTTTGGGACATTCCTGATACCTCTCAGGGGCGACTCATGCTGATTTGCCTATTCCTAGAAGTGTTGCCTTTCCTTTTTGACAATGTTCTGTTTACTCAACGTACGTTTATTGAAGTCCTGAAAGGGAATCCACCATTCCACTGTCTGGATTCTCAGAAATCAGTAACTGAGAGGGACAAATGGACCCCTCAGCCCCAAATGTAACCCTCAGATACTTTCCTTGGTATTACGGGTGTCAGCACCACCCAAGCTCCACCGGGGGGGACAGGGCTCCCTCTCCTCCTCTGGCCTAAGGGTAGACCCACAATTGCTGTCATCATGCCTCTTGCTGGGCTGAGATCATCAAAATGCAACTTTCCTCAGGGCTCGGGGATGACAGAAGGGAAGGGGAGACAGTCCCTGGAGTGAGAGAATCTGGCCTGCGGCCCTCTCCAGTTTGCCTCTGAGCCCGGTCCCCAGCCTGCTGTGGAGTGGCCGTGCCCACCATTCTCCCACCTCTGGGAGAACCCTCGAGTGGCCTGAGCATGCCTCCACTCCGCCGAATCTAGGCCTAGGAAAGTAAGGTCTAAGGGGTTTTCTTTCCTGCCAAGACCAGTTTCAAAGGTCTGGTTTCCTCTTCAAGGACCCACATCTTCTCTAGATGATTGATGTATGCCACTGTCCCCCAGGCCACCTAAGTGGCAGACCCTACCTGAAGGTCTCTAAGGACACATACATCCAAATATACCCCAATAAGCTTGCCATTGTTATGAGAGAGACCTACACACACTTGCGGGGCGGGGTCCTTCCTGCTCCTCCCCTTGAGGACCTTGTCGTGAGGATTATGGTCCAGTGGCAACTCACCTTTGGCAGTTATAGCTGGGCCTCTATGGTCTCTGTGGTTTCACCTCTGGATCAACCTGGTTCCTTCACCTCGTCCTCTCAACTTTCCATTCAACCACAGTTTACACCACGATTTGCCCAGTTGAGTGCCAAGATTTTCAGTGAGCTTTGCTTAAATGATGCCATGGACAGCTGTTGTCCTTTTGGCTGCCTGTCATGTTCCAAATGGCCCATCTTGATGGTGGCATGTGTCATTCATCTGGGGAAGATGTGGTTCTTAGCATAGGAAGTCAGAATTCTGAAGGTGGTCTTGGCAGGAGAGAAAACCCCTAATTTTCTTAAATATGCTCAGAAATGGGCATGTGACCCAGGCTCTGCCAACAAGACTTCTCCTTGGGAGATGTGGGTTCAGCATGAGGCACGGAAGGAAATGCGTGGGCTCAATGTGGCAGTTCCACTCAGCTGGTGCAAGAAGCAGTGGCTGCCAGGTGGAGCTCCTGGCACAGAGTGATGGCAGTGGCAGTGGCAGTCAAGTTCCTAGCTTGTAGTGGGTGGTGGTGACCACAACAACTTCGTTGTTTTTCTCGCCAGGCTAGTTCCTGAGTCTGGTTTTAGGCATTGTTCCTGGAAACAACCTTGGGCTACTTTCTTCGGCCCTCCCCACATCCCTGTGTCCTTTAATAAATCCCTATTCTGCTTAATCTAGCTAAGTGGGGACTGCCATTTGCAACTAAGAACTGTGATTGATACGGATGAGATCACGAAAATCTCATGGCTCTGGGATGGACAGGAGGTACACACTGGATTGAGCTCATGGAGCACGTGGACTCTGGTTAAACTCTCAGCTCTACCGTGTTGCAGGTGTGTGATCCTGGGCGAATTACCAAACCTCGCTGACCTACAGATTTCTGAGGTGTAAGCAGGAATAATAGGTTATTGTGAGGATTCAGTGAGATACATGTAAAGAATCCAGCTCAGTTACTGGTGCATGAATGAGCACTCCATTCTAAGTATTAAATTATATATGCTGTTGTGCTAATATAATAATAAATCGAAGTTCTTATTATTTTTGATTTGTTAGGAAAAAATGTTCCATAGATTTCTCTTGGGGGAGTATAGATTTCAAAGCTAGTCAATTTCCTAAAGTTCCTGAAACTGCTCTCTGTCATGCCTTCAGCTAGCAAGGGGCTCTAAATGAAAATGTAGAAGGAGCCAGTCAAGAAAGACCACATATTGTATGATTCCATTTATATGAAAAGTTCAGAATAGGCAAATCTATAGAGACAGAAGGTAGATTAGTGGTTGCCTGGGGCTGTAGAGTTTGGGAGGAAATGAGTAATGACCACCAATGGTTAACGGGTTTTCTTTGAGGGGGTGATAAGAATGTTCTAACCTTGATTGTGGCAATGGTTGCACAACTCTTTAAACATACTGAGAACCATTGAATTGTGCCCTTGAAATGAGTGAATTTTATGGTATGTGGAAAGACTGTTTTTTTTTTTTTTTAAAGATTTTATTTTTTTTCCTTTTTCTCCCCAAAGCCCCCCCGGTACATAGTTGTGTATTCTTCGTTGTGAGTTCTTCTAGTTGTGGCATGTGGGACACTGCCTCAGCGTGGTCTTATGAGCAGTGCCATGTCCGCACCGAGGATTCGAACTAATGAAACACTGGGCCGCCTGCAGCGCAGCGCGCGAACTTAACCACTCGGCCACGGGGCCAGCCCCGTGGAAAGACTGTTTTTAAGAAAAGAGAAAAGTAAAAGAAAATACAAAGTGGTTCTGAATTTGGCAGGTCGCTTGCTACTTTTTTTTTTTCCTGCTTTTTCTCTCCAAAGCCCCCCGGTACATAGTTGTATATTTCAGTTGTGGGTCCTTCTAGCTGTGGCATGTGGGATGCTGCCTCAGCGTGGCCTGATCAGTGGTGCCATGTCCATGCCCAGGATCCGTACCGGTGAAACCCTGGGCCTCTGAAGCGGAGCACATGAACTAAATCACTCCGCCACAGGGCCGGCCCCCCGCTGCTTTTCTATAAGCAAGAAATGTCTTCAGAAACATAACAAATAAGAGAACTGATTTAAATTGTGTTAAGCTTAAAAACAAGCACCAATGTTTTAAGAACTTAAGTTTAGATGCTTTTACATCCACAGCAAAAGCTGATTATTACTTACAAATTTCCTCCCCAAAACCCACAAAACTTTGTTAATATTTCCTGGTATTTGCTACTGTGTCTTTCTTACAACAAATAGTTACTCTTCCCAATTGAGTGGTGGCCTTACATAAACAACAACCCACAAAGTGGAGAAAAGCTAAGTAAAAGCAAATGCACATCTTGTAGAAATGACTGACAGAAAATGGTCTTTAATTACATATACAAAACTTTTAATTCTGAAACTCAGCAGGTGATCAAGCAGTAGTTAAGATGGCAATTCCTGTTACACATCATGTGGCCCACAGCCTCTCTTCTCTTTCTTCTCTCCAACACCCAAGAAAAAGTGTCTTGAGAAGCCATGACTCTGTGGCCTTCTGGAAACGAGTGTCAGGGAGCTGGCAGAGGGAAGAAGTGAGCCTTTGGGTCCCACTCTTCCAGACTTGAGTGTCTTTGGAAGATGCCTGGTGTAAATTTATCACTTACAATGCCTGCCTGTCCACAGCCCCACAGGGGCTAAGGACAGCAAATACATCAACTCGCTGATGAAGCGTTATATAGTACAACAAAGTAAGGTGTTTTTAATTTTGAAAATTCACATGTATACAGTAAAAAATTCTATCAATGCAAAAGGATAGGCAATGAGCAAATGGGTTCCCCTTTACCCCAGACACCCTCAGATCCAGACCTCTTGAGCCTACTCCCCAGATCTAATCACCAGGAACAATTTCTTGCATATTCCTATTAGTTTTCTATTGCTGCTGTAACAGATGACTACAAACTTAGTGGCTTAAACTGCACAAATTTATAATCTTACAGTTCTGGAGACCAGAAGTCTGAAGCAGATCTCACTTGGCTAAAATCAAGGTGCTAGGGGGCTTCCTTCCTTCTGGAGGCTGTAAGGACGAATCTGATCCTTGCCTTTTCCAGCTTCTAGAGGCTGCCCAAGTTCCTTGGCTTGTGGCCCCCTGTTCTATCTTTGAAGCCAGCCACAGCAGGTTGAGTCCTACTCATGTCACATCACTCTGACTCTCCTGCCTCCCTCTTCTACTTTTATTTATTTATTTTTTTTGGTGAGGAAGATTGTCCCTGAACTATCATCTGTGTCAGTCTTCTTCTGTTCTGTATGTGGGACACCACCACAGCATGTCTTGATGAGCAGTGTGTAGGTCCGTGCCTGGAATCTGAACCTAGAACCCCGGGCCACCAAAGTGGGGTGTGTGACCTCAACCACTATGCCACCAGGATGACTCCTCCCTCTTCCACTTTTAAGGACCCTTGTAATTACCTAAGGCCCACCCAGATTATCCAGCATAATCTCTCTATTTTGACGTAGATTGATTAGCACTCTTAATTCCATTTGTAACCTTAATTTCCTTTTGCTATGTAACAGCATATTCACAGATTCTGAGGTTTAGGACATATTTGGGGGGCCATTATCCTGCCACCACAATATCCTTCAAAAAATTTACACATATAAATTAAACACACACTGTCTCTCCATCTTTCTCTCAAAAACACACAAATGTGAATACACTATACATACTCTTATCTTTTTCTTCACCTGCCTATTAATATATCTTAAGATCTTTCCAAATCAACACATGTGGCTCTATCTCATTTGTTAAACCTGCCTGAGATTGTTGTATGCTGTCACGGAAATTAGAACTAGTCAATACTGAGCAAATGAAATAAACAGCAGTGCAAGGTTATGCAAAGAGAGAGCGCAAGGCGTAGAGAGGGCAAATGCAAGCTGAAGTTATCAGGAGTCAGGAATGAGATACGGCACAATAACAAGGCATAAGGTATGAGGTCCAGAGAAGGTACAGTAGCTCCTGCTTGTTGAACACCTTCCTTGAGTTAACTAATTTAATCTTCTGTCGACGAAAATAATCCATAACCAATCTATAAATGAAAATTTGGGTGAGTTTATTCTGAGCTGAAATCTGAGGATTATAACCTGGGAGAGTCTTTCCACAAAGGAACAGAGCACTCCAAAGAAGTGGGGGTATACAGGGTGGTTATATACCCTCAAAGAGGATGTTTCACATATGATTGAAATGTCCCTTTTACAATAGTCATGAGGCTGCTCTGTTGGCACAGCGATTGATGGAAACAGCAGATAGGTCTGCTGTCTCGGTGAACGCCTCGAGCTGGGTGGTCACAGATGAGCACTGCAATCAGTTCCCAGCCTAAGGAAAGATGCTTAATCTTTAAGGAGATGCCAACGTTGGGAGGGGGAGGGAAGTTGCACCTTTATCTCAAAATGTCTAAGCAGATATACAATGCATGCTCAATGGCCACAGTCAGGCCCTTTTGGAAAAAACAAAGTCAGGCCAAATTAGGTTTATACCAAATGGCTTCCTCATATACTCCAGTATATCCTATTGCTTGCCATTTCAATTTCTCACTTCGCAACTCCATGAAATAGGCACTATTCTTAACTCTTTTTGAGAAATGAACAAACTAAGGCACAGAGAGGTTAAGTAACAGCTAGAATGTGGCGGAGTTGGGCTATGGACCTAGGCTGTCTGTGGCTGGTCTGATTCCAGATCCCTGTTCTTACCCACACGCTACACCATGGTGTTGGCAGAGAGGAGACCGGAGCAGATCACTTTAGTGAGAGCCTCTGGAATGAAGATTCAAGAACTCCGTACACTGAGGTTCCTGCCGCTGCCTCAGATTCAGTGTGTTTTACAGTTGGACTATCACTTGTGTTCTTTATTTCCCTCAAGGTCCCTGCCTCCCTGATTGCCCCTGATACCATAAGTGAGAGGCAGTGTGATGCAGTGGAAGGGGCATGGGCTTTGGTGCTAGGGAGATTTGAATGGACCCAGGTTTTGCCACTCACTAGCTACGGGACCTTCCTGAGCTTCCGTTTTCTCATCTGTTAAATGAATATAATCAGACCTAACCTGCAGGATTGTTGTAATCCCCGGAGATGATGAACATTGAAATGCTGGGTGCAGGCTGGGGTCCTCAGTGCCAAATCAGTGGTTTTCAGCAGACACATTACTGCCCCCGCGAGGACGTTTTTGAAATTTGTGGAGGAATCTTCAGTCGACAAAAATAATTGGAGGGGCACTACTGGCAGAGCTTCTATTTAGCCCGTTTGGAGGAGTATGTTGTGCTGGCTGGCATCTGTTCTGATTGGTTGGTAAGTCTACGCAATCCTAGCTGTTAAATATTTCTAACATAACCCCTGACCACAGGCATTTAGGAGGTGGGGCGAGGGGTGCTGGGTGTTCCACAATGTGCACGGCAGTCAACCAAAAAGAGGAATTGTTCTATGTCCCACCCAACATTCAAATGTCCCACCAGACATTGATGTGGGTGAAAAATCTGCTACAATCAACTGGCCTAGAACAGAATCATATTGCATATAAACACAACATACTTTTTGCATGATTTTAAATATACTGTTTTTTTCTTTCACAAATGCAACTACCGTGAAAACTGTAATTCATTTTCTTGGGAATTTTACCAAGAGTTGTACCCCATTTCAGAAAAACATGACTGATGGCACATGGCGTATGGCATTTGAATTACCAGTACTACACGCCTACTGCAGTTTGCATTTGTAGTGTTTGGATGCAAATATGTAGCAGAGGAGACTGGAGATCCCCACAAATTTAGAACCAAATATTACTAAATGAGTGGATGTCATAGCCAGAGTCCAAGATGATCCCCAAAGATCCCCACTTTCTTTCTTCATTTTTGTGCAGTGCCCTCCCACATGGTATCAGAGTTGGTTTGTGTGACCAACAGAATATAGCAGAAGTGATGGCATGTCACTTCTGAGGCTGGCAGCTTCCTGCTTCCTCACTTTCTCCCAGATCACTCACTCTGGGTGAAGCCAGTTGCCACGTCTTGAGGCAGCCTTGTGGAAGGGCACATACGTCCAGGGACTGAGGCCTCCAGCCAACAGCCACATGAGTGAGCTCTGCTGGCAGGCTTCAGATGTCTGCAGCCCTGGCTGACAGTTTAAGCTCATGAGGAATCCTAAGCCAGAACAACTTAGCTGAGCGGCTCCCACATTCCTGACCCTTAGAAATTGTGTAAGATAATAAATAAATGTGTGATGTTTTAAGTTGCTAAGTTTTGGGCTAATTTGCTGTATAGCAATAGACAACTAATACAGTAGACATACATGAAACTCATTAATCTTGTTAATTTCACCAATAAGCCTTCTTTTAAAAACACTTCATATGTGCTTCCATTCTAGTATAATTAAAGCCAATCTATATTATAAAAACTACATGTCAAAATGATTTATTTATTTGGGGTCACCTATTGTGTTTCTGTCTTATCTTATACTGTCTCTAGAGGCCTTCTACTTAAATTCTCTTTGGCTTCTTGTACTCCCACATATACTACAGTATCTTTTTCTGACTCATCTTCTGTTCCTTGTTACCAATTGAAGAATTCATCTCCACAGCAGTCTTTTAAACACTCGTCTGAATATATCCTGGACATAGACTACTTGTGATCCTTCATCACCACCTTTTCCTGTATCACAATATAGATGATTATTTTAACACACACTTACAAAAAAGCCTGACTCATTTTGTGAGAGTATCATACTTCTCATTTTCTCCAAACGTATCTCTATTTCAAGCAAACCCTGGTAGCCTAGTGATTAAGCTTCAGCACTCTCACTGCTGTGGCAGCTGTGTGTTGCTGTGATGCTGAAAGCTCTGCCACCGGGGTTTCAAATACCAGCAGGGTCCACCCATGTGGACAGGTTTCAGCAGAGCTTCCAGACTAGGAAGAAGGACCTGGCCATCCACTTCCAAAACATTAGCCATGAAAACCCTATGAATAGCAGTGGAACATTATCTGATACAGCACCGGAAGGTGAGAGGATGGCACAAAAAGATTGGGCAGGGTTCCGCTCTGCTGTCCACGGGGTCAGCAAGAGTCAGAATCAACTCCGTGGTACTAACAACAGCAATCTCCATTTCAACTGAGATTATGTTCCCCTTTTTCAGTTCTAAAACTACATTTGTTTCTTTTCTTTTTTTTTTTACTACTCTAAAAAGCCATTTTGAGATTACTTTTTCTGTTACTTTGAACTGAAAGAAACCAACAGATAAATGTATCCAATGTCGTTCACTCTAGACTGCAGAAAGAAATGTTTCCTCTTCAGCCCGAATCAAATAATCTAAGCTTTGGTATCCTGTTTCCCATCTACAGACCAGTCTTTCCTCCAAATGATTGACACGGAATATCCATCCTTTCATGAGAGGGTCATTTCAGATCCAATGGAATGTGACCTTAGTCTCAAGACACCTTTATCCAAATTCAACAGTTCAACTGACTTACTCACACAAAGTCTTTTTGTTACACAACCCCATAAGTTTATGGAGGAAAACAATTTTTTTTGCAAGTACGCGACTACACAACATGCTTTAATCTTTCAGCTAGTTCCTGCAGTACACATTTGGTGTGTACTCTTAGAAGATGGGAAGTGAATGCTACTCCATTAGAGGAAGTTCAAGAAGCGGCCTTGAGAAAGAAAGAACAAACCAGAAACTGTGGGACCTAGTGTGAAGGACAGCCTGGATTATTCCTTTCTCTTAGTAGGCTTGAACCAACTGGACTGGATTCTCTCTGTCCAGTTCAGGTGAAGTAGGTCTTTAAGAAACTATCCTGGCCCCAACCTTAAAACGGTCCTGAGTCACGAAGACTTAGAATCTCAGAGAGCTCCTGCAAGATGGTTAGGTAACAGAAATTTAAGAAAACATGCTTAGGTTTACATGATAGAAAACCAACTGAATGCGGGCATGTGTGGAGTTTTTTTAAAGCTGATTTGCAATTTTACTAAAGACAGTATATTTGAAATGCTGACATTGAAATGTTGACATTAGCAACTTAATCCCAGTATCTTTCAAATGCACCTATTTTTGAAAGCACAGCTACATATCTGTTTGAGTCTCTTTGTGAAGTAGAGGTCTACAGAATGAGAGAGAAGCAAGCTGCACTCAGGTAAGTCCCCACTCACTTCTGGAAAAGCAACTCAAAGCACGTGCATCCTAATGGTAGGTCAACAGTAACATCTTCCTTCATACATGGAGGTAAGCATTTTCTTACTGATATTCATCTGTAAAAAGGCTTTAAAAAATCTCAGGGAGGGGCCGGCCCGGTGGCGCAGATGTTAAGTGCACATGTTCTGCTTCTCAGCAGCCTAGGGTTCACTGGTTTGGATCTAGGGTGCGGACATGCCAATGCTTGGCAAAAGCCAAGCTGTGGTAGATGTCCCATGTATAAAATAGAGGAAGATGGGCATGGATGTTAGCTCAGGGCCAGTCTTCCTCAGCAAAAAGAGGAAGGTTGGCAGTAGTTAGCTCAGGGCTAATCATCCTCCAAAAAAAAAAAAAAAAATCTCAGGGCAGGGCCGGCCCAGTGGTGTAGTGGTTAAGTTCAGTGTGCTCTGCTTCAGCAGCCTGGGGTTGTGGGTTTGGATCCCAGGTGCAGACCTACACCACTAATCAGCCATGCTGTGGCAGTGACCCACAAATAAAGTGGAGGAGGACTGGCACAGATGTTAGCTCAGGGATAATCTTCCTCAAGCAAAAAACCCCCCCAAAAATAGGGAATCTGAAAATACTTAATACTTTCAAAAGTGATGAGATTTAAGACTATGGTAGAAACTCCTTCTTGTCCCCCAATAGTCAGTCAGCCTTCCTCAGCACTGAAATTCCATTTTCCAGCCTTCCTTGTATTTAGTGTAGCTAAGTGACTAAGTTTTTTGCCGGCAGAAGGAAAGCAGAAATGCTATATGCAACTTTTGGAAAAGGTTCTTAAAGAGAAGGCGTATTCCCTTCTTTGTCTTTTCTTCTGCTGGTTGGAATGCAGGCATAATGGCTAGAGCTGCAGCAGCTCTCTTAGACCATGAGATAATATTGGGAATGGAACCTGATATCTTCGCAAAGCCCATATATTTGAAAGCATAAATAAATGTATGTGTCTCTCTTCACTGGAACAAGGAGGCTGGATCTGTCTCCATGAAGTGCCAGCCCAACTCCAGAATAACTCTGGACTTCTTCAACCTAAGAGAGAAATACCAATTTGTGCTTAAGCCCCTTGCAGTCAAGTCTAATCCTAATACAATAATCAAAACAGAAGCAAGTTTTAAAAACTTATTTTTAAAAAGTCAACCTTTGTAGGTCACCAATTTAACTAGTTTTAAGGTTGCACATATTTCAAAAGTAATTTATTCAGCAAATATTTATGGGGAGTACCTAGATCCTAGCACATGTATGAGGATGATGGATACTGTAACTACAAGTGTAATATTTGCCAATTTATAAGATATAAAACATAGAAAAATAGTATCCAAGACAATGAGAACTGAGGGAGAGTCGAAAAATAACAAAAAGTAAGGATTGTTCCTCTTACATGTATAAGACCCACAGGAATAACAGGAACGTAAGAGGATGGGATTTTGTGATAACTTGAGACACAAAACCTTTTATTTCATTATCCTTCAGGTAAAAAATTTTTAGATTCCCATTGATAACACCTGGACTTAACATAGTGCCTTTCCCCCAAGCAACTAAATGGCGCTTTATGTTCTTTGGGAAATTTAGACAGAGCTTCCAAAGGCTGTTGAAGTTATGCTGAAAATTCAAGATGCAGTGTCTTTAAAAGAGACAGTAGGCAGGGACCCGACTATAAGAAAGCCAAAAATCTGGGTGGATGGCAAGGAGAAGCATCAAGATAGAATTATAAGGCCAGTCGTATTGCGTTTGTAACCTCGGGTTACATACAGCACTAGGTGGTAGCCTTGAAAGAGTAACTTCACTTTCTGGGCCTCCATTCTGAGCGGCAGAGATTAGAAAGGGGCATCTCTGCAGCCCTTCAGCTCCTGCCAACCTTCCCCGAGCACGCGCCCTACCGTGGGCAGCTCACGGCCAACGCCGCCGAGCCTACAGGCAAAGAGAGTCCCCGCCCTCTGAGTCTTGGGATCCCCGCACGTGATCTCACGGAGGCTGCACTTGAAGTGCTCGGGCAGAACCGCAGCGGTGGGAGCCGGGCCGCGGCCGCCGCCCAGAGGACCCCAGGAGTCCACGCGGCCAAGAATCCTAAAGCGCCGAGAGAAGCCGGCAGGTCCCGGAGGCCCGCGGAGCGGCGGCGCATCGCCCCGCCCCTTAGCCCCCGCCCCGCCCCCGGCCGGCCACTTGCTGCGCGCCGATTGGTTGCCGCGGTGCGCACGGCGCCGCGCCCCGCCCCGCCGGCGCCCTCGCCTCACGCCTGCGGTCCGCGCCCGGCTCCCGCAGCTGAGGTGGAACCGAGGACGCCCGCCCGGCCGCGGCGCCGCCGCCTCGTCCTCTGCGCGTGCGCCTGGAGTCGGGGAAGCCGGTGAGTGCGGTCGGCGCTCTCGGGCTCGCGGGGGGTTCGCGCGCGTGGGGAGGCGCCCCCGGCCCGCCCGGCCCGGCCTTTCGGTGCGGAGGGGCCCTCGGGTCACCCGGCGGCCTGCGGGGCAGGGGCCTCCGCCTCCTCCTCCGGACCCGCCCGCGTCTTCGGGCAGACGGTGGCCGTGACGCGCGGCGACCCGCCCTTGGCGGGCAGGGACCTCGCGGTCGGACGGTTTCGCCGGGAGGTCTGGAAGGGGTTCCTCTCGGGTCCGCCCGCTTCCTGGGGCCACGGGCCGGGGAGAGACCGCGTACGGCCGCGCCGGGCGTCGGGGCGAGCCGGGGACGCCGCGCCCTCTGCACCGTCGCTGGGGGCGCGTCCGTGTCGTCGGACTTTTCCGACCCGGTCCTTACGAGCGAGGGACTGAGGTGGGGAGAGGAAATGGGAGAGGATCACCGTTCCTGGGGAATTACTCATCGGGCGTGGAGTGTCCCTTCAGTTGGGTGGCAGCAGAGTCGCCCCTGAAGTCGTGGTCGTGGTGCTGGGAAGACCGTTTTGATTTTGAAGCAAGATATTGGCTTCCGAGGTAATCGCTGGGAGGTGCTTAATCTGAAAGGTGAATATGTGACCTTTTTAAAGTCCAAGCAGTGATGAGATCGACTGTGCGCGCCCTCCCCGCTGCTGGTGCCGTGTGTGTGTGTTTGGGGGTGGTCAAGCCTCCGATTGTGTAATCAGCGTTATGCCTCTCAAAGACGTGGATGTCTCTTCTTGGAGTGTCCCACCCCTTTTCTCAAACTCTTCACCTGCCTGTACTGTAAGTCCCTTTTCTTGACAGTTCCCGAGCCTCTTTCTCCCAGGCTTGTCCCATTTCTTTTCCATCATCTTCAGTCACTTCTTATTTGTCTTCTCTTCTTTCAGACCTGCGTAGGTTTCAGACGTAGAACAAACGTTAAACGTTCTTACCGATAATAGTGTTGCAAGACTCTTCCTTCTTAAGGTGAAAAGAGTTACCTTGAATATTGATGTCTCAGGAAAAGCAGGTTTGATAAGAGCAGGGGGAGGAGATCGTTTTCGGAGACACGCCCTCTCTTTTCCGTCCTCCTCTGGCGACCAGCATTAGGCCACCTTAACTGGCCAGTCTTTTCTGAATTCACTTCTGGAGTCCAAGATAAAGAACTTATTTATTCGTATTTGCTCCTTTTAAGTGATTACAGTAATACATCAGATTGTAAATTTTTTTTTAATTTTACAGAAGAATATCAAGTAAAAAGTTGGAATTCCTTGTTTCTTCACTTTGCGTCTTCCACATCCCCAATTCCGCTCCCTGGGAGGAGATCATCCCATTATACTGTTGGGCAACTGACTTAGTGTAAGGACACCTTGCCGTTTCAGCATATGTGCATCGAGCTCATTTTTAAAATGCTGCATACTATGCCATTGTTTGGGTGTATTCTGATGTATTTTATGGGTCCCTTACTGATGGACATTGTGGTTGTTTCTGGGTTTTAGCCATTAACAGCCTTGTTGCATGAAAATCCTTTTGGCATTGGAGGATACGTTTCAGGTAGATAATTTAAACAGATCATTGTACTTCAGTATAATTTTAATGCTCTTTTCACCAGGGATCTTTTTGTGACTTAAAAGATTTTGTAATTTAAAGGCAGTAGCTAATTCTGTTTGATTTAAATGCATTTCGTAGAATCTTTGTGTCCTTTTATATTTAGAGACTGGATCAAGGAAATTTTGAGGACCAGGCTAAATAATGGCGAATTTATTCACCTTGTTACCACTTACTGGTGTTGACTTTAGGGTTATATTGACTCAGTTGATTGGCTTGGCAGGAATGAATAGAGAGGGCCTTCAGGAAGAGAAAATGTGAACAGACCATATTTTGTGTAATACCGTCTGGTGGTAATTCCCTTGAATAGTCAACAGTAACAAAAATTCTTGTTCTCTTTTTAAATGTTTCTTTACTGTGAAGTGTATCTCAGGCACAAAAAATGTGTGTATAAAGTACATATATATAATTTAAAGAATTCTTTTGCAGTGATCATCATTGTATGTACGACCACATTAAGAAACAAAATATTTGTCTTTCTTCCAGAGATAGGCTCTATTCTGATTTTTTTGGTTAATCTTTCTCTCTTTTAAAAGTAAGCTTTACATGTATGTATGTTTAGACATGTATACTTAAATGCACGCACACACACACACATCCTAAATGATATATTTAGTTTTGAATGAGTAGTGTTAAAAACACTTCCCATACAAATAGATACTGAGCATGTTTCTGAGTTTTATTTAGTTGTTACTGAGAGTGCCGCAAGGAGCTGGTTTGAAGAGGATTTAAGGAATAGATATTTTTGTGGTCTGTAGGGAAAGGAATGTCTCAATAAAATTGCTGAGTTAGATATAATTGGTTAATGTTCCACAGGGCAACAAAATCATAATACCTTTGGGATTAATCTTTTCTACCAGGCTAAAAAATCATAACACCTTATTAATTTCTGCACTTAAACTCGTATCTTACAGACTGTAAGCTATGTCTTTATTAACAGTGGATTTCTCATTAAATAAACTGTGATAACAAAGTTATTTTCCCCAGAGCACAGCTCAGGTCCAAAAAGGCTTATTAAAAAATGCCAGAGCTTTCAAGACTGGAGATTAAAATTTTGTTACATAATTCTAAGCACAAACCTGACTGTGTAAGGACAGGACAATATTGTCACTATTAGATGAAGCCTTTCAGGAAAAGATGAGCAGAACAGAGTGGCTTCCGCCTTCCTGACTCTTTGCAGGGGCCGTGTCTGAGGAGGTCAGTGGGCAGTGTCGTGGGCGAGTCTTGGGAAACAGGGTTCACCACCGTCAGGGCACCTGGAGGGCTCCAGTGTGACCAGGTCCTGGAAGGACAGCAGAAATGCAGTCAGAGGGACTGCGCCGCTTGGTGTTTTCTGCCTTTTAGCTCACCGTGGCCTGCCTGCAGTTATCAGGGTGAGTCAAAGCAGAAACCTTCTGTGAGGGAAGTGAGTGGCCTCTGCTGATGGCGGCTGCAGGACTTGGAAGGCGAGCAGGAACTGCATCAGCAGATGATCAAGATCAAGCCAAGCCCAGCTGAGTACAGATAGGAATGGATCTGGGCCAGGTTCACGGGGCATTCAGTCCTCAGGTTAAAAAGCTGGTTTAGCAGCTGGGACATGTCTGTCTCCAGTTACACTGCCTCAGTCTGGCCTGGTTATCCTCCTTGTCTCGGGCACAGCTGGATTCTCTTCAGTTCTGCTGTGTTGGATCTTTCTGGGATTCTCTTTTATTGATTTACTCTCTCTGGTGGCACTCATACCACAGAAGCTTATTGACAAGAAGAGTTACATTTTTTGGAGGCTTTGCCTGTCTGAATATGTTGTGATTCTGTCCTCATGCTCAACTGATATTTTGAGTGGTAATAGAATTTTAGTTGGAAATAATTTTCCTTCAGAATTTTGAAGTATTGCTCCATTGTCATCTTGCTTCCAGTGTTGATGTTGACAATTCCAAGCTATTATGATTCCTGATCCTTTGTATGTGACCTGTTTTGTTCTCTCTGCAAACTTATGGAATCCACACCTTGACCCCAGTGTTTTGAAATTTAAAATGATGAGTCTTAGTGTGGGTCTGTTTTGATCCATTAGATTGAGTATTTAACGGGCCCTCTAAATCTGGAAATACAACTTCTCTTCTGGGGCAATTTTCTTGAAGTATTTTGTTATTTTCTCCCTTCTCTTTTCTCTGTATTCTCTCTTCTGAAGCACCTGTTATTTAGATATGAACCTGTTTAAAAGTCTGAATTTTCTTACCTATCGTCTTCTGTTTTCCGTCTATCTACTTACTGCTAGATTTTCTTAACTTTTTTTTCCCAATGCTTCTATTTGGATTTTTAAAAAAATTTCCACAGTCACGTTTTTAGTTTCCAAAGGCTATTTTTTAGTCTCTGAATGTTTCTTGTGGTAGCATCCTATGCTTGTTTAATAGATATGTATGTTCTTTTATCTCTGAGGTTATAATGATTTTAAGTTTTCTTTCTGTGCATAGTTTTCCAGCTTCCTATCTAGAAGGAAAGGATCTGGCTGCCGGTCTCCTGAGCCAGAACAGAGGAACAACGGTCCCTTATGTCCAGCTTTCAGTATGATACCTGCATCTTCCATTGTGCCTGGTATCCCCCAATCCAGAACACACGAAATAGAGAAAAAAACCTCAGACTTCTGCCAGGATGTGGAAGAAGCAGTTGCTAGCACCATGAAGAGAAAAGGGACAGGATCTGGGCATCTCCCTTCTGACTGCTCCCCCAGGTCCTTACTGGGTTGCTTCTTAGCCTTTCCCGCTGCTGGCTTGGGAATTCAGCTTTCTTGCGTGTGTTGAGTCAGTTACCATTGTCCATCTGCTTTCCCGCTTGCAAAATTTTCTTGATCTTGCCTCCTCTTCTGTTCTCCCTATCATTAGGGGTTTATGACTTTTTAAAAACTCCTTTTATTGTAGTTTTAGTGAAGTTTCAGGAGGAAGCAAAATGAGATGCTTATGTACGGTCTGCCATCTTTACCCAGAAATAGTAATAGTTTTTCTTGACCAAAGAGTGATAGCAGTACTACCAGGAGCAGAGTGCCCTCTACAAAGCAGTCATATGTATGTGAACCATCTTTTTGGCAGGTAGTGGTTGACGGTATTGAGTGATCACATGTGCTGGACACTGCTGTTCTTACTAATTCTCACTTTCTGAGGGACATGCTGTCATCACCCTAGGAGACCAGTGCCTAGGGAAGTTTAAAGCTCCAACAGCGCCTGGCACATAGCAGCTATTCCATGAGGAGTAGAATGGATAAATGAGCCTGGCCAGGCAGGCACAGCTGGGAAGTGCTGAATGTAGGAGGGGGCCCAGGGCAGTGCTAACCCCAAAGTCGGCACTTTCAGCTGCCTCTGTGGTGGCTAAAGATGGAAGATGATCCTTGGTACTTCAAGGTGTCCACTTCCTTTGAGCCCTTTGGAAATATTCTTACTGAGGCCTTTGCTTTCCCAGTACTGCTTTCCCAGTACTGCTTACCAGGAGGGTTTCCTTTCACCCGTGTGGGTTGAAAGCTGTGACCTGGAGCCAATTTCTCTGAACTGGGGAGTAGACCATTTACTGAGCAATCCCAGAGGATGCAGAGTTGCCTGAGCAGGGCTCCTGCTGGGGAGCCTAGGTAAAGATGGCCTCAGAGACTGAGTGGAATTTTGCCATGGCTGGATCAGCTCTTGGATTTGTAGCAGTCTGCGTTCAGGTGGCAATTCATGATAGAATGCCTTTCTATTTTTTCACTTTTTATTACAAAAAGTTTTAGGCATACAGAAAAGTTGAACAGTAGATTCAATATTTTAACATTTTGCCGTATTTGCTGTATCATTTTTTCTTTGCTTAACCATTGATAGTGTGTTGCTGACATTGACACTTTACCCCTACGTATGTGAGATTGCGTCTGCTAACCAAAAGTTCGTTCTCTTTACATAAGCACAGTTCTGTCATTATCACATTCAAGAAAATAATTCTGTAACATCCTCTAATGTCTGGCTTGTCGTATTTCTCCAATTGGCCCACTGGGCCTTAAAGGAAATTTTTTTTGAAGCCAGGATCAGTAAATGCGTGCAAATTTCACTTGGTTTGTTAATTGTTAAGGTTTGACATAGATGAAATTAATGATGAAATCCTTTGAAGTTTCTAGCTCATATTGCTGTTGGAGGCTGCCTCAGTGCTGGAGAGGTGATGATGCTTAGAATCTTGGCAATGGAAGGGACTCTTGAGGTAATTTGGTGTAGTGATTCCAAAACTTTGTGAGGATTAGGTTTACCTGAGGAGTTTTAAAAAATAGATAACCTGGTTTTAGTCTTGACATTCTGATCTTTGGGAAGGTGGGTTCCAGTTGCCTTTTTTTCTCTTAAACTCTCCAAGTTACTATGAAGTTAGCCTGGCACTGGTCCGTGGACCTGTGTTTGGAAACCACTGATTTAGTCCATCCTTCTCATAGGCTGGTGTCACACAGCTAGAGAATGTCAGAGCTGGTACTGGAAGCAGGGTTTCCCATGCTCATTTTTTTCCCAGACATTATTTGAATACCATTTGCCAAGCATACGCACAAAATAATTGCTCTACGATTGATGTACTATTGTTAAAACAAAACAAAAACTGCTCATGAAAGCATTTACACTAATTCTGCCTGGAGAAGAAAATGTTTGATGTGTATTCTGAAGGTTGAGTTGGGAGTTTGCCTGTAGACAAGAGATGTGTGTATATATATATATATAGTATAGATATATAGAAAATTTAGCAATTTGCCTGACAGTAGGTATTGAATAAGTATTGGCTCCCGTCTCCCTTCTCTTTCTTTGTGGCTGGAGTATAGAGTGTCAAGATAGTGAGATAAGAAATCTATGTTAGGGGAAGATTGTAAGTACACTGTATATTTTGGACTTTATCTCACAGGCTGTTGGAAGTTTTTCAGTGAATGGCGTGATCCAATCTTGAGTTTTAGAGAGAAAATTCTGGCAGAATATGGACTTGGGGAGCAGGGAGGATGATTTTAAGAAATAATATATTTAAATATATTGTCACAACAGAATTTATTTCTTTCACCAAAATGATGTTTCTTATTATTGGCTTCTACAAATTATCAGTTTAAATAAACCTAGGTATAAAGTTGACTGTATATGTTTTTGTGACAGGAAAGTGAGATATGTATTGCATTTCAAAATTCGAAGGCTATGGTAGTTAGATTCAGTTATTCAACAAGTGTCTGAGTGCCTGCTGTGTGCCAGGCACAGTGCTAGGCTCCGGGAAGACTACAGTGAGCAGAAATGGACTTGGACTGTCCTTCATGGATCTTGCTCTCTCCATGGGGAGGTAGGTATTAAATCATAAGATTAATAATGAAATACTTGGGGGGTTAGATCTGATCGTGGAGTCAGGAGGTCATGAAGTCAGTTTTTGTTTTTCACTTGGATTATTTCAACAGCCTCTTCACAGGTCTCTCTTTCCACTCTTACCCCTGCAGTCTCCCCACAGCACCCTTCGGGATCCTTTTAAATGTAGTCACTCCGCTCAGAACTCTTCTGGCTCCCTATTTCAGTCAGTAAAAACCAAAGTTCTCACGGTGGCCTGTGTAGCTCTCTAACTACCCTTCGTTGCCCCTGTTACCTGTCTGATGTTGTTTTCTCCTGCTTTCCCCTCTCACTCATTCCCCTGGGCCACACTGGCTTCCGTGTTGCTCCTGGCACAGTAGCCAGGCACTGCCTGAGGCCTTTGCCTGGTGCTCTTCTCTGTCGGATATCTGTATGGCTGACTCTCTGCCCACCTCCAAGTATTTGCTCAGCTGTCATCTTCTTGGCGGGGCCCACCTTGACCACCAGTTTGACCCTTCAACTGGCCCCACTATGGCCTGTACTCCCAATGCCCCTTACTCTGCTGTGTTTTTTCCCCCATGGCACTTACCACTTTCTAACGTGGTATATAATTTACTTCTTAAGTTATGTTTATTTTCTCTCCCCCTTGCCTGAAGCGCCATGTAGCCAGTGCTTTTTATCTGTTCATTGATGTATCTTAAGTGTCCAGAACAATGCCTGGCATGTAGTAGACACTCTGTAAATAGATGTTGAATGAATGAAGGGAAAGCTGATGTTTGAGTTGAAAACTGACAACGAAGCCGGCATCTGGCAGTCTGAATAGGAGTTAACTTGGTGAGCTCGGATGGAAGGTATCATACAGAGGGTGTGTGGGTTTAGATGGCGCAGTTTAGCAAGCATGAGGCAGTAAAAGAGAACCCAGGGTGACTGGAGGAAAGAGACAGGAGAAAATGTTATCAGAGAAAGCTGGGACAAGTAAGGGCTGGCTGTGCTATAGAGTTTTGTCTTTAGCTTCAAACAAATGGGAAGGTAATTAAGGTTTTAAGCAGGAGGGTTTGTGCTTTTTTTAAAATCGTTCCAGCTGCAGTATGGAGAACATATTGATGGGGACAGGAGTGGCTGTGGCTCGAACAGCTGGGAGGCTGCTCTACGGGGACAGGTGAGAGAGTGGCACTCAGGTCATGGTGGTGGAGGAGATGGAGAGAAGGTAGACTTGGGAGGTATTTAGGACGCATAATCAGATAGTGGATTGGAGGAGGTGAGAAAGAAGTTACAAGGATGACGCCTGCGTTTCTGCCTTGTACAGATGGATGGATGGTGGTTTATTCATTGTAGGGGATCCTGGAATGGAATCAAGTTTGGAGGAGGAGATCAGGAATTTGGGTTCGGAATGTTGATTTGGGGGTGACTTTCAGACAGCCAGCGGATGTCAGGCAGGGAGGTAGTTGGATGTATGGATCTGAGACTGGATATCGAAATCCGAATCAACTGCACAGAGAAGCTGTGGCGGGGAGGATTCACCACATAATCCACGTTTGGAATAACTAAAAGTTGTTAAGGAGGGGCTGGCCCCGTGGCCGAGTGGTTAAGTTCGCGCGCTTCGCTGCAGGCGGCCCAGTGTTTCGTTGGTTCGAATCCTGGGCGCGGACATGGCACTGCTCATCAAACCACGCTGAGGCGGCATCCCACATGCCACAACTAGAGGGACCCACAACGAAGAATATACAACTATGTACTGGGGGGCTTTGGGGAGAAAAAGGAAAAAAATAAAATCTTTAAAAAAAAATAAAAAAAATAAAAAAGTTGTTAAGGATATGACTGGGGGAAGCTATGTAGTTATAAAATTAGTCTCGTCAAAAATCTGTTCTCCCTATCTTTTACTTTGGTTTTTAGATTTAAATCTTTTACCAAAATTGGTGGCACTTAGGATATTTTATTTTTGTTATATGTCAGAAGGCAGATAAGCATTCCCTGAGATTAAGTATGTAAAATGTCTTTTCCAAAAGTACTTAGATCTCTGAATAATTCATGCTGTTGGATTTTAAGGCCTATAAAATATTCACACTGTGAGTACCTAGAAACCAGATTTATAGCAACCCCAAAACTGTGTTCTCCAGACTCCTTTGACAAGATTTGAATCAGCAGTAATCACCACGATCTTGCAGACCTCATTGGACTGCTTTCTTGTATTTCCAATGATCACAGTGTTCCTCTAAATTGGGGCTGTTTCTCTTCCACCTTGTTCTTCTCGCTCTCTTCACCACGGTCAGTGCAACAGTAACGTTCTCCTCATGAAGTCTGAATGCGAGAAATGCTGTGAAACTGTGATGAGCAGCGGTATAATGTAAAGGTCATGAGCACAGATTTTGGAATCAGATCTGAACTTCAGTGAAAATCCTGGCTGGCTTCCTTCCTAGCTGTGTGACCTTGGGCAAGTCATTCTCTAAACCTTTTCAGTAATATGAGGCAATAATAGTAACCGCATTAGAGTATCCGTGAGGATTCAATGGAATAGTCCACGAAAGGAGTTTTTCTGAGGGTAGAATGGAGTGGTCTGTAACCTGTAAGCACCCTATAACTAATAGCTAGTAGTAGTAGTAATAGTGGGGCACGTGTAGATTTTGTTTTCGTTTCATTTGAGTCAACTTGTTTTGCTCTGGCTGTGTAGACCTAATGTCTTAAATGGTGTTTCTATTTTGTTAATCTCCTGATTTTTGTAACAGATAATTGTAATTTAATTTTAAGAAGTGTTAATTGATTTTTCTCCTAGTTTGTAAATCCCTTAATGATGAGGGCTAAGTTTTATTCATGTTTATTTTCCCCACACTGCCTTACTCGTAGGAGTTGTTCTGTGAATATTCAGTACGTGCTCTAGAGGAGTTTTGTGCTGATTCAGTACTCTTCTGTGTGTCGGTTCCTGTAGTGCCTGGCACACGGTAGTTCAAGGAAGGAATGAGTGGGTAGAGGTGAGCTCTGAATTGAGCCTCACCCTTCTGCCGTGTTTTCTCCCAGAGATGCCAGCTGCCCTTATGACTTCAGTTACCACTTAATTACTGCGAACCTCTAATCTGTGTTTCTGTCTTAAGCCACTCTTTCACTGGTTTCTGTACGTTTGTGGTATGTACGTCTCCACTTGAATGTCCTTCTGTCATATGCGTGTGACGTTATGCATAATATATCACACTTAAACTCTCGTCTCCCATTCTCCCCTTCTTGTTTTAGTTAGTGGTGTCTCACCAACTGTTGGCCACCCAACCATAGTCGTTCTTAGCCCCTCCCTGCCTATTGATAATACCACTTTAATATTTTTCAAATAAAAACCCTTTTGTTAGCTTGTACCAATATGTCGTTAGGCACGTTCTCCGTATTCTCTTCCTGTCTGGAATGAGGGCAGATGTCTTTAACATTTCTCTTCAGTCCCTCCTCCACACTGCTGGCACTAGAACTATCTTTCTGAATCACATAGCTTATCTTGTTCCTTCCCTGCTTACAAGCCTCTGGTGGTGCCCTCTTGCTTAGAGCAGAGGTCTGCAAACTATGACCTGTGGGCCAAGTCTGGCCTGCTACTGGTTTTGTAAATGAAGTTTTATTAGCAGACAGCCATGCTCCTTTGTTCACGTATTGTCTGTGGCTGCTTTTATGCTATGGCAGCAGAGTTGAGTGGTTGTGACAGAGGTTGTTTGGCCTGGGAAACCAAAAACGTGTACTGTTCGGTTCTTTACAGAAAAAGTTTGCTAATCCCTGGCTTAGAGTATAGAATTCAGACTTGAGTGGGCTGAAAAATCCTTCACAGTCTTATTCCAAACAGGTTAATCATCACTTTTTGAAATAACTTAAACTCTACCCTCTTCTTTTCTGGGCCTACATAATTTTGCATGTTTTATTCCTTTTTCATCTGTCAAACTCCTATTCATGCTTCAAAACTCAGATAAATTTGTTCTTCCTCTATCAGGTTTTATTTCCTGGCAAATAGTATCCTGTAACACTTTTTTCATATTTCTGTTATACCACTTTTGTATTATGGCCCATAGTGAATGTGTATTATAGCACATATTGTAAAGCAATTATTTGTTCTTCTGACAGTGTCCCTAACTAGACGATTCTCTACGCTGAGTGTCTGAATCGTTTTTATCTACGCACTGCCTAACACTAGTAGCATTTAGCAATTAGTGAAGAGATGGATGAACAAACAGACGGTAGTATAGAAGTTTGATTAAAGGAAAAATTTGTGAATTAGATATGTTATTTGGGACTTTGATGCATACGGAAATTGCTCAGATCATGTTGGTGTGTAGTAATTGTTTTCTCTTCTTGGTTTTGCAGATGTCCTTTGGTTTCCCAAACTGAATTTTTGGAAATGAAATTTTGACAGTTGAATCACTTAAAATGCCCTATAAGAAGGGTTTATATTTTCTTTTATAGGGAGTTGCCTCTTTTAGTAATAGGAATAATTGCTATAAGACTTATGAGTCAGACTAGCAATCCATTAGTTTGGTTCAATAATCTTGTTTTTTTAAAATTTTAAAATTTAAAATTTAAAATTTTTTAAATTGACGTTATGATAGTTTACAACCTTGTGAAATTTCAGTTGTACATTATTATTTGTCAGTCATATTGTAGGTGCACCATTTCACTCTTTCTGTCACTCCCCGATCCCCCCTTTCCCCTGGTAACCACTAATCTGTTCTCTTTGCCCACATGTTTGTTTATCTTCCACATATGAGTGGAGTCATACAGAGATTGTCTTTCTCTGCCTGGTTTATTTCGTTTAACATTATACCCTCAAGATCCATCCATGTTATTGTGATGGGACAATTTTATCCTTTTTTATGACTGAGTAGTATTCCATTGTATATATACACCATATCTTCTTTATCCAGTCATACATCGATGGGCACTTAGGTTTCTTCCACGTCTTGGCTATTGTGAATAATGCTGCGATGAACATAGGGGTGCATAGGTCTCTTTGAATTGCTGATTTCAAGTTCTTTGGACTGATACCCAGTAGTAGGATGGCTGGGACATAGGGTATTTCTATATTTAATTTTTTGAGAAATATCCATACTGTTTTCCATGGTGGCTGCACCAGTTTGCATTCCCACCAGCAGTGGATGAGGGTTCCCTTTTCTCCACAACTTATCCAACATTTGTTGTTTTTTGTTTTGGTTATTTTAGCCATTCTAACGGGTGTAAGGTGATATCTTAGTGTAGTTTTGATTTGCATTTCCCTGATGATTAGTGATGATGAGCATCTTTTCATGTGCCTCTTGGCCATCTGTGTATCTTCTTTGGAGAAATGTCTGTTCATATCCCCTGGCCATTTTTTGATCAGGTTGATTTTTTGTTGTTGAGTTGTGTGAGTTCTTTATATATTATGGAGATTAAGCCTTTGTTGGATATATGATTTGCAAATAATTTTTCCAAGTTGGTGGATTGTGTTTTTGTTTCAATCCTGTTTTCCCTTGCCTTGTAGAAGCTCTTTAGTCTGAAACTTCATTTGTTTATTCTTTCTATTGTTTCCCTTGTCTGAGAAGACATGATGTCTGAAAAGATCCTTTTAAGACTGATGTCAGAGAGTGTACTGCCTGTATGTTCTTTTAGAAGTCTTATGGTTTCAGGTCTTACCTTTAAGTCTTTGATCCATTTTGAGTCTATTTTTGTGAGTGGCGTAAAAGAATGGTCTATTTTGGGGGCCGGCCCCATGGCCGAGTGGTTAACTTTGAGCTCTCAGCTTCAGCGGCCCAGGATTTTGCTGGTTCAGATCCTGGGCATGGACACAGCACTGCTTGTCGTGCCTCGGTGAGGTGGCATCCCACATGGCACAACTAGAAGGACCTACAACTAAAAATATACAACTATGTACTGGGGGGATTTGGGGAGAAAAAGCAGAAAAAAAAAAGAAGATTGGCAACAGTTGTTAGCTCAGGTGCCAATCTCTAAAAAAAGAAAAAAGGAACGGTCTATTTTCCTTCTTTTACATGTGGCTGTCCAGTTTTCCCAACACTGTTTGTTGAAGAGACTTTCTTTTCTTTACTGTATGTTCTCAGCTCCTTTGTCGAAGATTAGCTGTCCATAGATGTGTGGTTTTATTTCTGGGCTTTCAGTTCTGTTCCATTGCTCTGTGTGCCTGTTTTTATACCAGTACCATGCTGTTTTGATTACTATAGGTTTGTAGTATATTTTGAAGTCAGGGCTTGTGATGCCTCCAGCTTTGTTCTTTTTCCTCAGGATTGCTCTAGCAATTTGGGGTCTTCTCTTGCCCCATATCAATTTTAAGATTCTTTGTCCTATTTCTGTGGAGCATGTCATTGGGACTCTAATTGGAAATGTGTTGAATCCGTAGATTGCTTTAGGTAGAATGGACATTTTAACTATGTTTATTCTTCCAATCCATGTGCCTGGAATGTCTTTCTGTCTCTTTAGGTCGTCGTCAGTTTCTTTCAGGAAAGTCTTGTAGTTTTCATTGTATAGGTCTTTCACTTCTTTGGTTAAATTTATTCCAAGATATTTCATTCTTTTTATGCAATTGTGAATGGGATTGTGTTCTTGAATTCTCTTTCTGTTAGTTCGTTGTTAGACTATAGAAACGCTACTGATTTATGTAAGTTGATTTTGTATCCTGCAACTTTGCTGTAATTGTTGATTACTTCTAGTAGTTTTCCAATGGATTTTTTAGAATTTTATATGTATAAGATCCTGTTGTCTGCAAACAGTGAGTGTTTCACTTCTTCATTGCCTATTTGGATTCCTTTTATTTCTTTTTACTGCCTAATTGCTCTAGCCAAAACTTCCAGTACGATGTTGAATAAGAGTGGTGGTAGTGGGCATCCTTGTCTTCTTCCTGTTTTCAGGAGGATGGCTTTCAGTTTTTCCCCATTGAGTATGATGTTGGCTGTGGGTTTGTCATATATGGCCTTTATTATATTGAGGTACTTTCCTTCTATACCTATTTTATTGACAGTTTTTATCATAAATGGATGTTGGATCTTGTCAAATGCTTTCTCTGCATCTATTGAGATGATCATGTAGTTTTTGTTCCTCATTTTGTTAATGTGGTGTATCACGTTGATTGACTTGCAGATGTTGGACCATCCCTGTGTCCCTGTTAAGTCCATCTGGTCTAGTTTTTCATTTAATTCTACAATTTCCTTGTTGACTTTCTGTCTGGATAATCTATCCATTGGTATAGGTGGGTTGATGAGGTCCCCTACTATTATTGTATTATTGTTAATATCTCCTTTTAGTTTTGTTAATAGTTGCTTTACGTACTTTGGTGCTCCTGTGTTGGGTGCATATATATTTATAAGTGTTATGTCTTCTTGGTAGAGTGTCCCTTTTATCATTATAAACTATCCCTCTTTGTCTTTACCTGTTTTGCATTGAAGTCTATTTTGTCTGATATAAGTATGGCAACACCTTCTTTCTTATGTTCACTACTAGCTTGAAATATCGTTTTCTAACCCTTCATTCTGAGTCTGTGTTTGTCTTTGGGGCTGAGGTGTGTTTCCTGGAGGCAGCATATTGTTGGGTCTTGTTCATTAATCCATGCAGCCACTCTGTGTCTTTTGATTGAAAAATTCAATCCATTTACATTTAGAGTGATTATTGAAATGTGGGGGCCTAATGCTGCCATTTTATCACTCCTTTTCCAGTTCTCCTGCATTTCCTTTGTTTCTTGTCCCATGAATTTCGGACTACCAATTCAGTTAGGTAGTTTTCTGTGTTGATTTTCTTCTTATATGTAATTTGTGTCTCTGTTTTAATTATTTGTTTAGTGGTTACCATGTGGTTTATATAAGACATCTCATAGATGAGATAGTCTATTTTCTGATAGCCTCTTATTTCCTTAGACTAAGCTGGTTCCATCCCTTTCCTCTTCCCCTTCTAGGTTGTTATTGTCACATATTTTTTTCTTCTTGTGTTGTGAGTTTGGGTTAAAATGGCAAAATTGTATTTATTCTTGGTGTTTCCCTTCCCTTTATCTTTAATGTTTTACTTAAGCATTTGCTAACCTGTTCTGATGGAGAGCTGCAGTTTTCTGATTTTGTCTTTCTGCTTATCTCCTTTGCTCAGGGTTTTGTAACCCCTTTCCTTTTCTTTTTTTCCTCAAGTATGAGGGCCTTCCTGAGCATTTCTTGTAAGGGGGGGAGGGTCTTGTGGCAAGGAAATCCCTTAACTTTTGTTTATCTGGGAAAGTTTTTATTTCTCCACCATATTTGAAGGATATTTTTGCTGGATAGAGTATTCTTGGTTGCAAGTTTTTGTCTTTCAGAGTTTTGAATATATCATTCCACTGTCTCCTACCCTGTAAGATATGTGCAGAGAAATCTACTGACAGCCTCATGGGGTTTCTTTGTAGGTTATTTTCTTCTACTTTGCTGCCCTTAATGTTTTGTCTTTGTCGTTGACTTTTGCAAGCTTCACTACTGTATGCCTTGGGGTTGCGCTCTTTATATTGATAAAGTTTGGAGATCTATTAGCTTCTGTCACATGGATATCCAGCTCTCTCCCCAGGTTTGGTAAGTTCTCAGTTATTATTTCTTTGAACAAGCTTTCTGCTCCATTCTCCTTCTCTTCTCCCTCTGGGATACCTATAATCCTTATGTTGCATTTCCTAATTGATTCAGATATTTCTTGGAGAGTTTCTTCATTTCTTTTTAGTCTTAGTTCTCTCTCCCCTTCTATCTGAAGCACTTCCATATTCCTATCCTCCAGACTGCTAATTCTGTCCTCCATAATATCAGCCCTTATGTTCAGGGAGTCCAGATTTTTCTTAATCTCCTCCATTGTGTTTTTCATCTCCAGCATTTCTGATTAGTTCTTCTTTATAGCATCAAGCTCTTTTGTAACGTAGCTTCTGAACTCATTGAGTTGTCTATCTGTATTCTCTTTTCACTCATTGAGTTTTTTAATGATAGCTATTTTGAATTCTTTTGTCATTTAGGTTATAGATTTCTGTGTCTTTGGGATTGTTTTCTGGGTACTTATCATTTTCCTTTTGTTCTTGAGATTTAATATATTTTGTCATACTGCTTGATGGCGTGAATTTGTGCCTCCACATAGAGATAGAGTTTGGTTACTGCTTCCACTTGCGCTTGGGAGGGGGCAGCAGCTGTGTAGTCTGCACCGACCAGGGTCCCTGTCAGCTGTTCCTGACTGAGCCTGGGCCCCTCCTTGGGGCCGCAGTCACCCTGTGGGGTCTCCCGTCAACTGTGGGAACAATCACACGGGGGCTTCAGGTTGCTGCCACCTGCTGCCACAGACCCACCTAGACACACTGCCTCCTTAAGGCACTGCAGCGGTGTTATGGGCTTTTGCAGCAGCTGGGAGCTGGTTTGCCCAGACTTACAGCTCTGCCACCATCTGGTCCTGCTGGATCTCTCTTGTTCACTGTAGGTGCAGCAGAGCTATGGGCATCTAATGCAGCTGGCAGTTAGCTCGTCTGGCTGTACCACTTCTGCTTTTAGGTTGCCCAGCCTTTGTGCTTGGTGGGCGGGGCCTCTCCACTAGGACCGAGTAGAGACTCTCCCTGGGCGCTGTGGGACTGTGGATTTTCCTCCGGACAAAGGAGCAGTCACTTTGGGGCTCTGGATTGTCCTCACCCATTCACATGTTCCTGCTGGATCTCACTTGCCCTCTCAGGGCCACAGCAGAGCTATGGGTGTTTAATGCACCTGGTAGGTAGCTCACCCAGCTGAGCCACTCCTGCCCTGAGGTCGCCCAGCCTTAGTGCTTGGTGGGTGGGGCCTCTCCACTAGGGCCAACCACAGACTCTCCCTGTGGCCACTGTGGGACTGTGAATTTTCCCACTGGTCCACAGGACAATCATGGGGGGCTTAGGGCTGTAGTCACCTGTTTCCACAGTTGCACTGATGCACACGCCTGCCCTCGGGGCTGTGGCAGTGCTGTGAGCCTATCAGCCAGGAGAGAGTCACTCTCAGGTCCTAGGCTGTCTGGGGGCCAGAGAGTTTTCACCTATCTCCACCTCCTCCCCAGGGGTAGTCCATCCATCTTCTGATGTATAGCAGCACGGGCCTCTCAGGCGTCCTGAGGTGCTGCGTGAGTATCCTCCGTTGATAATGAATGTCCATTTAGTTGTAGTTTGAAGGGGGAGAGATAAAGAAAACCACTCACTCTGTCATGTTGCTGAGATCACTCCTAATCTTGTTTTTTTTTAATTGATACAAGCATCAGTTTTGTGGGAGAGTATACCAATAATTTACTTGAGCTCAAAAAAATCTTTGTAAGTTTGTTAAAAGCAGTTACAGACATTACATCATGTATGAGGTTTCTCAACAGGCAAGAAGAATCAACAATTTATTGTGTTAATTACAATAACTTTTTAAAACTGTATTTAAAAAAATGTGATTCATGCTCAGTGCAGCTAACTTGAAAATAGACGAAAAAGCAAAACAAACACATGATCCCATGACCCATGTACATGACAGTATTATGTAAGCACTGGTGTTTGTCCTCCAGTATTTCTACATATGTATGTGTTTACATTTGTATACTGTTAATTCTTTTTTCTAAAAGGGAAGTAATGCTATACAGTTTTAATAATCTGCTGTTTTCACGTAGTCATTACAATTTACTCATGCTATTAAATGTTATTCAAAAATAGATTTTTTAATGTCTGCATTAAGTAAACTATTTTGCATAATCATTTATTCTCTTATTGAACATTTAGCTTTTCTCTAGGTAGTCTTTGCCTTCATTAAGTCTCCAAAGACCTATCATCTTATATTAAATCTAGTGTACTTGTTTGTACTTTAAGCCAGGGAGCCAGTGTTAGTATTGTTAGTTTCCATTAAATCAAGACTGTGTCATGATAAAATATGCTTATCTTTTGGTAAATATCAATAATAAAACCCACATGAAAGTCAGTCTTCCCCGTCGAGAGTGTTAGTTTTTAACACGTGAGCCCTTTCCCCTCACTTTGCTCTCCTAAGTGTTTACCATAGTGCTGGGGCTCTTGGTGCCTCGGCTCCTTTTCTCTGTGAAGTTCTTCAGTTGGTTTCCCGTTACAAGTCAGTGAAACCCCAGATCTCTCATGAAGTCCATGTTAATCCGAAATGTGGTCTGGCCCTTACCTGTCTCTCCTCAAACTTATTCGAAGCCACTTGCTCCACTGACTTAACATATCCTGATTCTTTTTGGTACCAGCTAACTCTTCCTTGCTGGTACCGAAGGGACTTCGGGGCTTTGTGTACAAAGTTCCCTCTCCCTGCCCTACTTCTTTTGCTTCTCTTTAACCTAATTAACTTTACTCAGCTTTTGAATTTCAGTATGTTTTACAATTTTGCCAAATGTTACCTATTCAGAGAGGCTTTCCCTGACCACCCATTCTAAAATAGATCTCCCCTTTATTCTTTATTAGGATGCTGTGCATTTCCTTCTTAGAAATTATTTATATTACTTTGTTTGATGTTTTTCAGCCCCAACTCGTCCCTGACCCTCCATCTGAAGCCCCAGGAGGGAGTAGATTATGACATATCCGAAATCGGTGTGTGGAGATAGTAATATATTTTCTGCTTATAGAAGTATTTATAATAGGTTATTATATGGGAAATGAATTTTGTAATAGGAAATAAGACTTATGTTTTAACCTTCAGACATTGTCTTGTATTCATGATAACCTTCCCTGTACTTTCTTTTAATTAGTTAATATTTAATCTTTGATAATAGTTCATTACCGTGCCTGCAGAATAGCTTGATAAAACGTGCCCATCGTGCATACAGGGTAAGACTTTAATGCAACTAAAGCATATCTGAATGATAAAATTTTAAAAACTTTCCCTGTGTAAAATTTACATGCTGTAAAATATACAGATCTTAAGTGTACACTTCAATGACTTTTGATAAATTTGTGTACTTGGATAACCACTATCCTACTCAACATATAGAATATTTTGGGGCCAGCCCCATGGCCTAGTTGTTAGGTTCATGTGCTCCACTTAAGCAGGCCAGGGTTTCACCGGGTCGGATCCTGGGCACCGACATGGCACCGCTTGTCAGGCCATGCTGAGGCAGCATCCCACATAACTCAACTAGAAGGACCTACAATTAGAATATACATCTATGTACTGGGGGGCTTTCCGGAGAAGAAGAAGGAAAAAAAAGAAGATTGGCAACAGAGCTTAGCTCAGGTGCAAATCTTTAAAAAGAAAAAAAGATATGGAACATTTTCATCACCCTAAGAAAGTTCCCTTGTAGTCAGTCCTCAGGCAGCCACTGTTCTGAGATCTGGGACCATTGATTAGTTTTGCCTCTTCTTAAACTTCATTTAAATGGAATCATGCAGTGTATACTCTTTTATCTCTGCCGCCTTTCACTTAAATCATGTTTTTGAGATTTTTTTTCTGTGTGGTTATCAGTTCATTTTTTTGTTGCTGAGTAGTATTCCATTGTATGAATCCATCATAATTTGTTTATCCATTCTTCTGTTGATGAATGTTTGGGTTGTTTCAGTTTGGGGCTATTATGAATAAAACTGCTACAAACTTTCTTGTACAAGTCTTTGTGTGTGGACATGTGTTTTTACTTACCTTAGTAAATACCTAGGAATGAAATTGCTGGGTTATAGGGAGGTTTATTTTTAACTTTATAAGAAACTGCCACCAGAAATGTATGAGGTTTCCAGTTGTTCTACGACCTTACCAACATTAGTGTTGTCAGTCTTTTTACTTTTAGGCATTCTAGTGGCTGTGTGATATTTCATTAATTTGTATTTCACTGATGACTAATGATGTTGAATACCTTTTTATGTGCTTTTGAGTCATTAATTGTCTTTTTAAGTCTTTTGCCCATTTCAAGTCTGTTCAAGTCTTTTGCACATTTTTGTTGCCTATATTTTTTCTTTTTATTATTAATGTTTAGGAGTTCTTTCTATATTGTGATAAAAGTCCTTTGCCAGATGCTTGCTTTGCAGATATTGTCTCCCAGTCTGTGTTTCCAGTGTTCGGACCTTCGGTAGTATATTTATTGTACTTTTTTTCAGATTAACAATTGGACCCATTACTTTGAGATTTTTCACCTGCATTCATTTAAGCATCAGTATGCAAATGCCCATATGCATTTAAGCATATTACTTGAAAATATCACTAACATGTTGTTTAGAAATAAATTTATCTTTGTGGACGTTCTATACAACATTGTAATTCTTTTTTCTTTGTGAGGAAGATTTGCCCTGAGCTAATATCTGTTGCCAGTCCTCTTTTTTGCTTGAGGAAGATGGTTGCTGACCTAACATCTGTGCCAGTCTTCCTCTGTTTTATGTGGGATACCACCTCAGCATGGCTTGATGAGTGGTGCTAGGTCCATGCCCAGGATCTGAACCTGTGAACCCCAGGCCGCCGAAGCAGAGCACACAAACTTAACCACGATGCCACCGGGCCAACCCCTACAATGTTGTAATTTTTGCTTTAAGTAGTTGTCTTTTAAATAAAGAGAAGAAAATAAAAAATAATCTTTCATAGTGATCCACATATTGATCATTTCTGGTATCCTTCATTTTTTCCTGTAGATCTGAGATTCATCTGGTGTCATTTCTCTTCAACCTGAAGAATTTCCTTTGGCATTTTATTAGTGCAGATCTGGTGATGAATTATCTCAGTTTTTGTTTACCTGAAAATATTTTTATTTTATTTTATCCTCATTAAAAAAAACTTTATTGAGATACAATATGCATATGATGACATTCATCTGTTTTAAATGTACAATTCGGTGATTTTTAATAATGTATTTACAGAATTGTACTGTCATTGCCACAGTCTAATTTTAGAACCTTGTGCGTATTAGCAGTCACTCCCTATTCTACTCCCCTCAAAACTAGGCAATTACAAATTTACTTGCTGTCTATAGAATTGCCTCACCTGGACATTTCATGTAAATGGAATGATACAATTTTGGGGCTTTTGTCTTAGCATAATATTTTTGAGGTTCATTCATATTCTAACACGTATCAGTACCTCATTCATTTTTATTACTGAATTTGTATTCCATTGTATGGATATCCCACGATTTATTTGTCCATTTATCAGTTGATGTATGGTGGACTGCTGCATTCCTTGGCTATTGAGAGTAAGATGAACATTTGTGTACGAGTTTTTGTGTAGACGTATGTTATCATTTCTCTTGGATGGATAGATAGGAGTAGAATTGCTGTCACCCTCACTTTTGAAAAATATTTTTGTTGGGTATAGAGTTTAGGATTGATTGTTTTTTTTTTTTTAAAGCACTTTAAAAATGTCCTTCCACTTCCTTCTGGCCTCCATTGTTTCTGATGAGAAGCCAGCTAGCATGTATATTGTTCTCCCACCCCTGTATGTAATGTGTTGATGTTTTTCCTAAAGTTGCTTCAAGTGTTTCTTTTTATCTCTGGTTTTCAGCAATTTGATTATGCAGATTTCCTTTTATTTATCCTCCTTGGAGTTTGCTGAGCATCCTGGATTTGTAATTAATATTTTTCACCAAATTTGGGAAATTATCAGCCATTATTTCTTCAAATATGTTTTCTCCCTTTTTCTGTCTTTTCTTCTGGGACCCAATTAGACAAATATTAGACCAATTACTAGTGTTTCTCAGCTCACTGAGGCTCTGTTCCTTTTTTTTTTTTCCAATTTAAAAAAAAATTCCTGCTTTCTAGATTGGATAATTTCTTTTGATCTTTCTTCAAGTTTACTGTCATTTTCTTCTACTATCTCTAATCTATTAAGCCCATCTAGCTAATTTTAATTTTCAAATACTGTGATTTTCAGTTCTAAAATTTACATTAAAAGTTTCTCTTTCTCTATTGAGATTCCATCAGTTCAGTTATTTTGATCATGTTCCTTTAAGTCTTTGAATGTGTTTGTACTGGCTGCTTTAAAGTCCTTATCTGCTAATTTCAATATCTGAGTCATTTTGGGATCTGTTTCTATTGACTGCTTTTTTTTTCTCCTTGAAAATAGATCACAATTTTTCTGCTTCTGTGAATGTCTACTAGTTTTTTTTTTACTATATATTGGACATTGTGGGTGATACATTGTAGATACTCTGGGTTCATTTATCTTCATCTGAAGAATGTTACTTTTTATTCTGATAGGCAGTTAAAATACTGGCTGATCACTTTAGAATTATGGAGACCTGGTTTTACACTTTGTTAGGGTATGGAAATCCCAAGGTATTGTCTAATCTCCTCTGACTTGGTGGAACTCAGACTTCAAAATGTCTTGCAGTAGGCAGCAGCTGAAATCTCTGCTTAGTTATTTTAGCCTTCCAGCTATTTTTTTACGCTGAGTTCCTTGGAGTCTCCACCATGCATGTGCTGATCATGGGCTAGCTAGGTATTTAAAGAGAATTTATATTAAAGTGTTTGGGGCTCCCTACTGTGACTCACACCTCTCCAAGATTTCCCTATTCATTTTCCAGCTGCTCTGGTAATCCTGAGCTCCATCCTCTGATACCTTAAGCCAGATAGACTGGCTTTTTGCTCAAGTTTTAGCCATTTTATACCACAGGGGCTCACTTGACTGGGCGTGGGAGGTTAGGGGTTGTGCAGGGGGAAAAGCTATATAAAAGTGGATCCTACTCCTTGTGTTGTCTTTCAAGGATCACATCCCCTCCAGTTTCTGCCTGCTTTTCAGCACTCTTCAGTGCTTTTTTCTTTCTTTCTGGAATTTAAGGTGAGGTCCCTGAATTACCTCATCTGAATATACTCTCTTTGTTTTGAAAATTCCCACAGTAAGCTGTACCCTAAGTTCTTTATGCACATGATTTTTCTCCTTCTAGTTGTTTATTGCTGCATTACAGGCAACTCTAAAACTTAGTAGTTTAAAACAGCCATTTTCTTATGCTTATGGTTTCTGTGGGTCCGGAATTTGGAAAGAGTACAGCCAAGATGACATATGTATTTGGGGCCTCATTGGTAAAGGCTTAAAGTCTGGGGATAACACTATAGCTGGAACAGCAATCACCTAGAAGTGTCTACTCACACATCTGGCAGTTGATGCTAGCTGTTAGCTCAGGCTTCACCCGGAACTGTGGGCCAGAACATCCGCACCTGGTCTCCTCACAGCACTGTGGCCTTGGATTATTTTATCTTATTTTATTGAGGTCCTAACAGTTAATAACATTGTGAAATTTCAGTTGTACATTATTATTTGTCAGTCACCATATATTTGTGCCCCTTTACCCCTTATGTCCACCCCCCCAACCCCTTTCCCCTCTGGTAACCACTAATCTGTTCTCTTTGTCTGTGTATTTGTTTATCTTCCACATATGAGTAAAATCATACGGTGTTTGTCTTTCTCTGTCTGGCTTATTTCGCTTAATATAATACCCTCAAGTTCCATCAGTGTTGTTGCAAATGGAATTATTTTGTCATTTTTTTAATGGCTGAATAGTATTCCATTGTGTGTGTGTGTGTGTGTGTGTATGTATATATATACCACATCTTCTTTATCTATTCATCGATCATTGGGCACTTGGGTTGCTTCCACATCCTGGCTATTGTGAATAACGCTGAGATGAACATAGGGATGCATAAGTCTCTTTGAATTGTTGATTTCAAGTTCTTTGGATAAATATCCAGTAGTGGGATAGCTGGGTCATATGGTATTTCTATTTTAAGTTTTTTGAGAAATCTCCATACTGTTTTCCAAATTGGCTGCACCAGTTTGCGTTCCCACCAGCAGTGGATCAGGGTTCCCTTTTCTCCACATCCTCTCCAACATTTGTTGTTTTTTGTCTTGGTAATTATAGCCATTGTGATAGATGTAATGTGATACCTCATTGTAGTTTTGATTTGCATTTCCCTGATGTTTAGTGATGTTGAACATCTTTTCATGTGCCTGTTGGCCATCTGTATATCTTCTTTGGAAAAATGTCTGCTCGTATCCTCTGCCCATTTTTTTGATCGAATTGTTTGTTTTTTTGTTGTTGAGATGTATGAGTTCTTTATGTATTTTGGAGATTAACCACTTGTCAGATATATGATTTGCAAATATTTTCTCCCAGTTGGTGGGTTGTCTTTTTGTTTTGTTCATGGTTTCCTTTGCCTTGCAGAAGCTCTTTAGGCTGATGAAGCCCTGTTTGTTTTTCTTTTATTTCCCTTGCCTGAGTAGACATGGTATTCGAAAAGATCCTTCTAAGAATGATGTCAAAGAGTCTACTGCCTACATTTTCTTCTAGGAGTTTTATGGTTTCACATCTTACCTTCAAGTGTTTAATCCATTTTGAGTTAATCTTTCTGTATGGAGAAAGATAATGGTCTACTTTCATTCTTTTGCACGTGGCTGTTGAGTTTTCCCAACATCATTTATTGGAGAGACTTTCCTTTCTCTGTTGTGTGTTTTTAGCTCCTTTGTTAAAGATTAGCTGTCCATAGATGTGTGGTTTTATTTCTGGGCTTTCAGTTCTGTTCCATTGATCTGTGTGTCTGTTTTTGTACCAATACCATGCTGTTTTGATTATTGTAGCTTTGTAATATGTTTTGAAGTCAGGGATTGTGATGCCTCCAGCTTTCTTTTTTCTCAGGATTGCTTTGGCTATTTGGGGTCTTTTATTCCCTCATATGAATTTTAGGGTTCTTGGTTCTATTTCTGTGAAGAACGTCACTGGGATTCTGATTAGGATTGCACTGAATTGGTAGATTGCTTTAGATAGTATGGACATTTTAACTATGTTTATTTTTCCAATCCATGTACGTGGAATATCGTTCCATTTCTTTATGTCATCATTGATTTCTTTCAATAATGTCTTAGAGTTTTCATTGTATAGGTCTTTTACCTCCTTGGTTAAATTTATTCCTGATATTTTATTCTTTTTGTTGCGATTGTAAATGGGATTGTATTCTTGAGTTCTCTTTCTGTTAGTTTGTTATTAGAGTATAGAAATGCAACTGATTTTTGTAAGTTGATTTTGTACCCTGCAGCTTTGCTGTAGTTGTTATTTCTAATAGTTTTCTGAAGGATTCTTTAGGGTTTTCTATATATAAAACCATGTCATCTGCAAACAACAAGAGTTTCACTTCTTCCTTGCCAATTTGGATACCTTTTACATCTTTTTCTTGCCTAATTGCTCTGGCCAAAACCTCCAGCACTATGTTGAATAACACTGGCCAGAGTGGGCATCCTTGTCTTGTTCCTGTTCTCAGAGGAATGGCTTTCAGTTTTTCCCTGTTGACTATAGTGTTGGCTATGGATTTGTCATATATGACCTTTATTATGTTAGGGTACTTCGATACCCATTTTATTGAGAGTTTTTATCATGAACAGCTGTTGAATCTTGTCAAATGCTTTCTCTGCATCTATTGAGATGATCATGTGGTTTTTATTCCTCATTTTGTTAATGTGGTATATCACATTGATTACTTTGCTGATGTTAAACCATCCCTGTATCCCTGGTATAAATCCCACTCGATCATAGTGTATGCTCCTTTTAATGTATTGCTGTATTCGGTTTGCCAATATTTTGTTGAGGATTTTTATATCTATGTTCATCAGCGATATTGGCCTGTAATTTTCCTTCTTTGTGTTGTCCTTGTCTGACTTTGGGATCAGAGTGATGTTGGCCTCATAAATGTGTTAGGAAGAGTTCCATTTTCTTCAACTTTTTGGAATAGTTTGAGAAGGATAAGTCCTAAATCTTTGAATGTTTGGTAGAATTCTCCAGAGAACCCATCTGGTCTTGGACTTTCATTTTTTTGGAGGTTTTTGATTATTGTTTCAGTCTCTTGTGATTTGTTTATTCAGATTCTCTATTTCTTTTTGGCTCAGTTTGGGGGTGTAGTATGAGTCTAAGAATTTATTCTTTCTAGATTGTCCAGTTTGTTGGCATATAGTTTTTCATACTATTCTCTTATAATTCTTTGTATTTCTGTGGTATCTGTTGTAATTTCTCCTCTTTCATTTCTGATTTTATTTATTTGTGCCTTCTCTCTTTTTTTCTTAGTGAGCCTGGCTAAGTGTTTGTCAATTTTGTTTATTTCTCAAAGAACCAGCTCTTAGTTTTTCATTGATCCTTTCTACTCTTTTTTTGGTTTCAATTTCATTTATTTCTGCTTTTACTTTTATTATTTCCCTCCTTCTTCTGACTTTGGGCTTTGTTTGTTCTTCTTTTCTAGTTCTCTTAGGTGTTTATTTGAGATTTTTCTTGTTTGTTAAGATTGTTTATTTGAGATTTTTCTTGTTTGTTAAGGTTGGCCTGTATTGCTCTGAATTTCCCTCTTAGGACTGCTTTTGTTGCATTCCATATGAGTTGGTGTGGTGTGTTTTCGTTTTCATTTGTCTCCAGATATTTTTTTTATTTCTCCTTTAATTTCTTCAGCAATCCATTGGTTGTTCAGTAGCGTGTTGTTTAGCCTCCACATATTTGTTGCTTTCACAGCTCTTTTCTTTTGTTTTTGTGTTTTGGTTTTTTTTGAGGAAGATTAGCCCTGAGCTAACATCTGCTGCCAATCCTCCTCTTTTTTTGCTGAGGAAGATTGACCCTGAGCTCACATCCATGCCCATCTTCCTCTACTTTATATGTGGGATGCCTACCACAGCATGGCTTGCCAACAGGTGCCATGTCCGCATCTGGGATCCAAACCTGTGAACTCCAGGCTGCTGAAATGGAACGTGTGAACTTAACTGCTGTGCCACCAAGCCGGCCCCTCCCAGCTCTTTTCTTGTAGTTGATTTTTAGTTTCATAGCATTATGGTTGGAAATGATGCTTGATGTGATTTCAGTCTTATTAAATTTATTGAGGCTTGCTTTGTTTCTCAACACATGGTCTGTCTTTGAGAATGTTTCATGTGCACTTGAGAAGAATATGTATTCTGCTGCTTTTGGATGGAGTGTTCTGTATATATATATTAAGTCTGTCTGGTCTAGTCTTTTGTTTAGTTCCACTATTTCCTTGTGGACTTTCTGTTTGGATGATCTATCCATTGATGTAAGTGAGGTGTTAAGGTCCCCTACTATAATCATGTTGCTATTAATATCTCCTTTTAGGTTAATTAATAGTTGCTATATGTACTTTGATGCTCCTGTGTTAGGTGCATATATATTTATAAGTGTTATGTCCTCTTGATGGAGTGTCCCTTTTATCATTATATATTGACCATCTTTATCTCTCAGTGCCTTTTTTGTCCCGAGGGCTTCTTTGTTTGGTATAAGTATGGCAACACCTGCTTTCTTTTGTTTGCCATTAGCTTGGAGTATTGTTTTCCATCCCTTCACTCTGAGCCTGTGTTTGTCTTTAGAGCTGAGGTGTGTTTCCTGGAGGCAGCGTATTATTGGGTCTTGTTTTTTAATCCATCCACCCACTCTGTGTCTTTTTATTGGAGAATTCAATCTATTTGCATTTAGAGTGATTATTGTTATATGAGGGCTTAATGCTGCCATTTTATCACTTGTTTTCTGGTTGTTCTGTGTTTCCCTTGTTTGTTGTCCCATGTGTTTCAGACTGCCAGTTCAGTTTGGTGGCTCTCTGTGATGGTTTTCTCAGTTTTCTCTTTATTTGTAATTTGTGTCTCTGTTGTGATTTTTGTTTTGTGGTTACCATGAGGTTTTTATAAAAGATCTTGTAGATGAGACAGTCCATTTTCTGATAGCCTCTTATTTCCTGAATCTAAGCACGTTTCATCTCTTTCCTCTTCTCCATCTAAGTTATTGTTGTCACAACTTATTCTGTTTTGTGTTGTGAGTTTGTGGTTAAAATGAAGTGATTATATTTGTTCTTGATGTTTTCCTTCCTTTTATCTTTAATGTTATAGTCAAGTGTTTGCTAATCTGTTCTGATAGAGAGTTGCAATTTTCTGGTTTTGTCTGCCTGTTTATCTCCCTGCTCAAGGCTGTGTAAACCCTTTCTTTTCTTTTCAGGTATGAAGACCTTCTTGATCATTTCTTGTTGGGGGCTCTTGTGGTAATGAACTCCCTCAGCTTTTGTTTTTCTGGGAAAGTTTTTATTTCTCCATCATGTCAGAAGGATATTTTCGCTGGATAGAGTATTGGCTGTAGGTTTTTGTCTTTTGGAATTTTGAATATATCATTCCACTCTCTCCTACCCTGTAAGGTTTCTGCTGAGAAATGCACTGAAAGTCTGATAGGGATTCGTTATATGTTATTTTCTTCTGCCTTGCTGCCCTTAATATTTTTTCTTTGTCAGTTACTTTTGCTAGTTTTACTAATATGTGCCTTGGAGAAGATCTTTTTGCGTTGATGTAATTAGGAGTTATATTAGCTTCTTTTCTTTTGTCTTTTTTAAAGATTGGCACCGGAGCTATTTTCTGTTGCCAGTCTTCTTCTGTTTTTTTTTTTTTTCTTTGAGGAAGATTACCCCTGAACTAACATCTGCTGCCTATCCTCTTCTTTTTGCTGAGGAAGACTGGCCCTGAGCTAGCATCCATGCCCATCTTCCTCTACCCTACATGTGGGATGCCTGCCACAGTATGGCTTGATGAGCGGTGTGTAGTTCCACACCTGGGATCAAAAGGGGTGAACCCTGGGCCACCAATGTGGAACATGGGAGTTTAACAGTTGTGCCACCTGCCTGGCCCCAGTCGTTTTTTTTTTCTTCTTCTTCTTTTTCTCCCCAAAGCCACCCAGTATGTAGTTGTATATTCTAGTTGTAGGTCTTGTGGTTGTGCTATGTGGGACACCACCTCAGCATGGCTTGATGAGTGGTACGATGTCTGCTCCCAGGATCCAAACTGGCGAAACCCTGGGATGCTGAAGCGGAGTGCACAAACTTAACCATTTGGCTGCAGGGCCTGCCCCCATATTAGCTTCTTTTACTTGTCATTCCAGCTCCTTCCCCAGGTTTGGGAGGTTCTCAGCTATTATTTTTTTGAACAAGCTCTCTGCTCCTTTCTTCCTCTCTTCTCCCTCTGGAATACCTATAATCCTTATGTTGCATTTCCTAATCGAGTTGGATATTTCTCAGGGAATTTCTTCATTTCTTTTTAGTCAGTTCTCTCTCCTCCTTCATCTGAAGCATTTCTATATTTCTATCCTCTTAATTGGCAATTCTGTCCTCCATATCTGCTCTTTTATTTAAGGATTCCAGGTTTTTCTTTATCTCACTCGTGTTTATCATCTCCAACATTTCTGATTGTTTTTTCTTTATAGTTTCAATCTCTTTTGTGAGCAACTTCTTCTGTTCATTAATTTTATTCCTGATTTCATTGAAAGGTGTTTTTGAGTTCTGTTGTAAGTCGTTGAGTTTTTTATGATAGCTGTTTTGAATTCTCTGTCATTTAGAATGTAAATTTTTGTGCCTTCAGGATTGATTACTGGGTGTTTGTCTTTTTCCTTCTCGTCTGGAGTATTAATATACCTCTTCATAGTATTTTATGGGGTGGATTTGTGCCTTCACATAGTGATAGTATTTGATTGCAGATTCCACCTGCCACTACTCAGTGGGGCAGGAGCAGTGTATTCTGAGCCTACCTTGATCCCTGTTAGCTCTGCCTGTTCAAGCCTGGGCTATTCCATGGGACCACAGTGGCACTGTGGGCTCTCCCACTGTATGAGAAAGCAATCATGAAGGGGCTCAGGGCTGCCACTGCCTGCTCCCACAGTCCTGCCAAGATGTGCTTCCCCCTTTGGGGCTGCAGCTGTACTGTGGGCGTTTGTGGCAGCCGGGAACTCATTTGCCTGGGTGTGCAGATCTGCTGCTTCTCCTCCTAGGTCATACCAGCTGTTGTGCTTGGTGGGCAGGGCCTCTGGGCTCTCCCACTGGACAGGAAAGTGATCATGTGGGCGTTTAGGGCTATTGTCACCTGTTTCTGCAGTTGCACCGAGTCATGCTCCCACCCTTGGGGCCACAGTGGTGCTATGGGTGCTCCAGCTGGGAGAGCCATCGCACATGTGCACAGGGCTGCTGGGCGGGGGGGCTGGAGAGTACCCACCTCTCTCCACCACCTCCCTGGGCGTAGTCCATCCACCTTCAGATGTATAGCTGCATGGGTCTCTCAGGCATCCTGTTGTGCTGTTTGGGTATCCTCTGTCGATCAATGAATGTCCTTTTAGTTGTAGTTCAAAGGGGGAGAGAGAAAGGATACAGCTCACTCCACCATGTTGTTGACGTCACTGCCTGGCCTTGGAATTTTTACATAGCAACTCAGGACTCTAGTGTTAATGTTCTACAGAACCAGCTACACGCTGCATTGCCTTTTATGATCTAGTCTCAGAAAATGGCAGAAGTTACATAGTAGCACTTCCTCTACTCTGTTGGTCAACCAGTCTTTATTGTTGGGTCAAATTCAAGGGGAGAGCCACCTCTCAATATGAGAAGTGTCAAAGAATTTGCAGGCATGTTTTAAACCACCATTCTCATTTAGCACATAGTAAGCTCCCCCTTGTGTCTGAACACAGTCCTTTGTACATTTCAGTAGGTATTCATTGAATTATTGAGTTTTTCTTCGTAAATATAAGATTTGGACCCAAAGTAAATTTGTGTTTAAAACTTTAAGAAACGAGTAAGATATTTCACTTCTCAAAAACATTTTCTTAGACTGATTATATTTTGTCTTTTTATTTGTAGAATACAGTATTTAATGAAAACCCATGCTTAACAGGTGAAAATGGCAGGTTTCCTTGATAATTTCCGTTGGCCAGAATGTGAATGTATTGACTGGAGTGAGAGAAGAAATGCTGTGGCTTCTGTTGTAGCAGGTATATTGGTAAGTGAAAAGGCCTGGGTGGTGACATTTATGCCTCATCTTTTGTCCTGAAAATTAATGTTGATTCCTTAGAACTTTGAATACCCTTCCAGAACTGTGTATTTCACTGTTGTTTTGTATAAATAATGATCAGAGTTCTAGATACTATTACTGAACAAATCATGGAAGGCCCTTAGTTCATTTGACTTTGTAAATTTGTTAAACTTAATATCTTTCCTTCGGTTCCAGTGATAATACAATTATTGTAGTCAGTAGCATTTGCAAGTTAATGATACAGTATGTATAAGTCCTTTAAGATCCTCAAAGGCTCAGAATTTGATGTAACCAAATATTTTGTGACTCATTAAAGTTCAGGGTGTGTAGACAGCAGTCATGACCGTAGGCTGCGTTAGAACCGCAGCCCTGCATCGCTCTAGGGAAGGCGTGCTCTCCATCTCCATTTCCCTAGCTGCAGCACTTGGGGGAGGTGAGAGGAAGAAATTCATGGAGGAAACTGTAGCTTAATTCTCTTCCCAATGTTTTTTTTTTACTTTTTCTTATTGAAAATGTCAAGCATATGAAAGGGGTACAGGGACACATATATATGGTGACGGATAAAAACTGGACTGTTGGGGGTAAAAATGTCAAGCATTTAAACAAAAATAGAAGGGTATAAAGAGGCCCTCTCCCCTCTTGCCCCATGTGCTTATCATCCAGCATCAAAAAAAATCAAATCACGACCAATCTTGCTTTAGTTTTCCATCATCCACTCTCTGCCACCACTGTGTTTGTTTGTTTGTTTGGTGAGGAAGATTGGCCCTGAGCTAACATCTCTGCCAATCTTCCTCCATTTTGTATGTGGGATGCCACCACAGCATGGCTTGATGAGCAGTGTGTAGGTCCATGCCCAGGATCCACATCCATGAACCCTAGGCCACCAAAGTGGAATGCGCAAACTCAACTACTGTGCTACTCAGCTTGACCCCCTCACTGCATTTTTTGAAGCAAGTTTCAGTATCTATTTTAAAAACTTAAAAAATTCATTAAAAAAATTCATCTCTTTCAGTGTGCAGTTCTATACCTGAAGTCCAAGAGGAAAAAATAAATAAAGCAGAGAAGGAACTAAAGATAATTGTGAAGCTGTCTGCATGCAGAATTCTTTTAGATGTTTCTAAGTTTTTCTTGCTGTTTTAAAAAAAATTTTTTTTATCATGGTCTAAACAGTTTATAACATTGTGAAATTTCAGTTGTACATTAATATTTGTCAAACACCATATAAATGTGCCCCTGCACCCCTTGTGCCCACCCTCCCCCCTTTCCCTGTGATAACCACTTAATTATTCTCTTTGCCCATAAGTTTATTTATATTCTACATATGAATGAAATCATACAGTGTTTGTCTTTCTCTGTCTGGCTTATCTTGCTTAACATGATGCCCTCAGGGACAATCCACGTGGTTGTGAATGGGACGATTATGTCTTTTTTATGGCTGAGTAGTATTCCATTGTATATATATGCCACATCTTCTTTATCCATTCATCAGTTGTTGGGCACTTGGGTTGCTCCCACGTCTTGGCTATTGTGAATAATGCTGCAGTGAACATAGGGATGCATAAGTCTCTTTGAATTGTTGATTTCAAGTTCTTTGGATAAATACCGAGTAGTAGGATAGCTGGGTCATATGGTATTTCTATTTTAAGTTTTTTGAGAAATGTCCATACTGTTTTCCAAAGTGGCTGCACCAGTTTGCATTCCCACCAGCAGTGGATGAGGGTTCCCTTTTCTCCACATGCTCTCCAACATTTATTATTTTTTGTCTTGTTGATTATAACCATTCTAACAGGTGTAAGATGATATCTAAGTGTAGTTTTGATTTGCATCTCCCTGATGGTTAGTGATGTTGAGCATCTTTTCTTGTACCTATTGGCCATCTGTATACCTTCTTTGGAAAAATGTCTGTTCGTATCCTCTCCCCACTTTTGATTAGGTTTTTTTTTTGTAATTCAGTTGTGTGAGCTCTTTATATATTATGGAAATTAACCACTTTTTGATATATGATTTGCAAATATTTTCTCCCAGTTGGTGGGTTATTTTTTCATTTTGATCTTGGTTTCCTTTGTCTTGCAGAAGCTCTTTAGTCTAATGAAGTCTCACTTGCTTATTTTTTCTTTTGTTTCCCTTGTCTGAGTGGAAATCATATTTGTAAAGATCCTTTGAAGGCTGATGTCAAAGAATGTACTACCTATATTTTCCTCCAGAAGTTTTATGGTTTATGGTCTTACCTTCAAATCTTTGATCCATTTTGAGTCTATTTTTGTGTATAGAGAAAGATAATGGTCTACATTCATCCTTTTGCATGTGGCTGTCCAGTTTTCCCAGCACCATTTATTGAAGAGGCTTTCCTTTCTCCGTTGTATGTTCTTGGCTCCTTTCTCAAAGATTAGTTGTCTGTATATGTGTGGTTTTATTTCTGGGCTTTCAGTTCTGTTCCATTGATCTGTGTGTCTGTTTTTATACCAATACCATGCTGTTTTGATTACTGTAGCTTTGTAATATGTTTTGAAGTCAGGGATTGTGATGCCTCCAGCTTTGTTCTTGTTTCTCAGGATTGTTTGGCTATTCAGGGTCTTTTGTTGCCCTTTATGAATTTTAAGATTCTTTGTTCTACTTCTGTGAAGAATGTCATTGGGATTCTGATTGGGATTGATTTGAATCTGTAGATTGCTTTAGGTAATATGGCCATTTTAACTATGTTTATTTTTTCAATCCATGTACATTGAATATATTTCCATTTCTTTATGTCATTATCAATTTCTTTCAGTAATGTCCTATGGTTTTCCTTGTATAGGTCTTTCACCTCCTTGGTTAAATTTATTCCTACATATTTATTTTTTTTGTTGTGATTGTAAATGGGGTTGTATTCTTGAGTTCTCTTTCTATTAGTTTGTTATTAGAGTATAGAAATGCCAGTGATTTTTGTATGTTCACTTTGAATCCTGCAACTTTGCTGTAGTTGTCGATTATTTCTAATAGTTTTCTGATGGATTCTTTAGCATTTTCTGTATATAAAGTCATATCATCTGCAAAGAGTGAGAGTTTCACTTCTTCAGTGCCTGTCTGGATTCCTTTGATTTCTTTTTCCTGCCTAATTGCTCTGGCCAAAACCTCTAGTACTATGTTGAATAACAGTGGTGAGAGTGGGCACCCTTGTCTTGTTCCTGTTCTCAGCAGGATGGCTTTCAGTTTTTCCCCACTGAGTGAGATGTTGGCAGTGGGTTTGTCATATATGACCTTTATTATTTTTGAGGTATTCTTCTTCTATACCCATTTTATTGAGAGTTTTTATCATGAACGATGTTGGATCTTGTCAAGTGCTTTATCTGCATCTATAGAGATGATCATGTGTTTTTCATTCCTCCTTTTGTTAATATGGTGTCTCACATTGACTGATTTGTGGATTTTGAACCATTCCTCTGTCCCTGGTATGAATCTCACTTGATCATGGCATATGATCTTTTTAATGTATTGCTGTATTCGGTTTGCCAATATTTTGTTGAGGATTTTTGCGTCTATGTTCATCAGCAATATTGGCCTGTAATTTTCCTTCTTTATGTTATACTTGTCTGGTTTTGGGATCAGGGTGATGTTGGCCTCGTAGAATGTGTTAGGAATATTTCTGTCTTCCTCAATTTTTGGAATAGTTTGAGAAGAATAAGTAATAAATTGTCTGAATGTTTGGTGGAATTCTCCAGAGAAGCCATCTGGTCCTGGACTTTTACTTTTGGGGAGGTTTTTGGCTACTGTTTCAATGTCTTTACTTGTGATTGTCTTATTCAGATTCTCTGTTTCTTCTTGGTTCAGTTTTGGAAGGTTGTAAGAGTCTAAGAATTTATCCATTTCTTCTAGATTGTCAAGTTTGTTCATGTATAGTTTTTCATAATATTCTCTTATAATCTTTTGTATTTGTGTAGTATCCATTGTAATTGCTCCTCTTTCATTTCTAATTTTATTTATTTGAGCCTTCTCTTTTTTCTTGGTGAGTCTGGCTAAGGGTTTGTCAGTTTTGTTTATCCTCTCAAAGAATCAGCTCCTTGTATCATTGATTCTTTTTACAGTCTTTTTTGTTTCAATTTCATTTATTTCTGCTCTTATTTTTATTATTCCCCTCCTGCTGACTTTGGGCTTTGTTTGTTCTTCTTTTTCTAATTCTGTTAGGTGTAGTTTAAGATTGTTTATTTGAGCTTTTTCTTGTTTGTTAATGTGAGCCTGTATTGCTATAAATTTCCCTCTTAGGACTGCTTTTGCTGCATCCGTAAGAGTTTGTATGGTGTGTTTTCATTCTCATTTGTCTCCAAATATTTTTTGATTTCTCCCTTTATTTCTTTGATGACCCATTGGTTGTTCAGTAGCTTGTTTAGTCTCCACATTTTCATTCCTTTTCAAGCTTTTTTCTTATAGTTGATTTCTAGTTTCATGGCATTATGGTCAGAAAAGATAGTAGATATGATTTCAATCTTCTTAAATTTATTGAGGTTTGTCTTGTTTCCCAATATATGGTCTGTCCTTGAGAATGTTCCATGTGCACTTGAGAAGAATGTATATTCTGCTGTTTTTGGATGGAGTGCTCTATATATGTCTGTTAAGTTCATCTGGTCTATTTTTTTATATTTTATAGTATTTTGTTTTAATTCCACTATCTCCTTGTTGATGTTTTACCTGGATGATCTATCCATTGGTGTCAGTGGGGTTTTGGGGTCCCCTACTATTACTGTGTTGTCATTGATATCTCCTTTTAGGTTTGTTAATAGTTGCTTTATGTACTTTGGTGCTCTGTGTTGGGTGCATACATTTTATAAGTGCTATGTCTTCTTGGTGGAGAGTCCCTTTTATCGTTACATCCTGCCCCTCTATGTCTCCCCTTACCAGTTTTATCTTGAAGTCTACTTTGTCTGATATGAGTATCCTTGTATGCACTTAATTTGTCTATGAAATTCTTTAGCAGCTTTTCTACTTTAAGTCTATTCAGCTTAGTTTACATAGAGACGTTATATTTTACAAATTTGTGTTCAGTCAGTTATACAATATGTAACCAAATTACCTAATTAAAACTATAGCATGTTTAAATGGTTTTGGAGATGTGACAGCTGACTCTTGGTAAGCATAGAGCTCATTTGTGGAGGCAGAAGTGCTTGGGCATATTAAAAAGGAATGTTGGCAGAGAGAATGAAACACGTCAGGTAATCAGGGAGCTGGTTAGTGGAGGTTAGTTCAGAGAACTTCAGTTGAACATAATTATTGTGGATGACAGAAAGAGATCATCCATTCCCAGATAATAAATTTTTCGTCTTGCACTGAGAGCAGAACTTCAGAATCTTACACAGATTTGATTAGCTTCACCTTATATGCTGTAAAGAATAAGTCAACAAGGGATTCTTATTTTTTATATTTTAACATGCAAAACTCAAAGTAAAAATATTTTATGTTTCATTTATGATCTGTAGAAAAAGAGGGATGTTAAAGAGCAGGCATCATGCTCAGCCAGAGTATTAGTGTTATTTTAATGACTTGGACTCCTTCTCAAGTTTTTTACAGGTTGGTGGATAATGATTGACGCAGCCGTGGTGTATCCTAAGCCAGAACAGTTGAACCATGCCTTTCACACATGTGGTGTATTTTCCACATTGGCTTTCTTCATGTAAGTATGAAGGTAATTCTCAATTCAAGATTATTTTTGTAAAAACATGTTTTCCTTTAAGTTTAATGCTATTTAGAATAACTTTTTAATTTAGTATATGGATTCCTCTTTAAAGATTGGCACTTGAGCTAACTACTACCAATCTTCTTCTTTTTTTTTTTTTCAGCTTTTTCTCCCCAGATCTCCCCAGTACGTAGTTGTATATTTTAGTTGTGGGTCCTTCTAGTTGTGGCATGTGGGATGCCACCTCAGCATGGCCTTGTGAGTGGTGCCAGGTCTGTGCCCAGGATTCGAACTGGCAAAGCTCTGGGCTGCTGAAGTGGAGTGCACGAGCTTAACCACTTGGCCACAGGGCTGGCCCCTGGATTCTTCTTTAACATTATAAATATATATATTTCCATTTTACTAAGATTTTTATCAAGAATGAGTGTTGAATTTAGTCATATATCTTTTTAGCATCTATAAAAATTATGATTTTTCTCCTTATATTTGTTAAACTAGTTGATCACTATATTTTATCAGTCTCAAGATTATTTTTGATATTTTAATATATCTGAATATGAGGGTGCTGCTTATAGTCAATGGTATCTTAAAATTACAATTGATAATATCTTTTCTTTCTTGGCAGTGTAAAAAATAACGGTACATCTTAAAAATCAGTGGCATCTTAGATTTAATGGGATATATTACATTTCTAGCTTTTTTTATTAGTGAATCATCCTTGAGTATTGTACACTCAGCTTTCACTGTGGAGTATTATTGTTCTTAATGTGTTGCTTGACTGCCAGTATTTGGAGGGCAGGCAGGATTGGCCTCAAATGAGATTGATCTGTGGCTTTTCTTTTTTATTAAATCATTTTCAGATTTATCTGTTATCTCACTTCATAAAAGAGTTTGGAAGCTTTTTATGGATGTCTTTTAATAATTTTTAAAAATAAGTTAAACAGTAAGATTATATAATTTCCTTATACTGTCAGGAGTTTTAAAAAAGATTCGATTGTAAAAGATGGAACTACTGATATCCATTCAGGATGCTAAGAAAAGGCAATTCCTGCTACAAATGCACTGTGCTCTAACAAAAATGGAAAGAGAAGCAAAATAAAGTGGGTCTGTTTATTGTATGTAGAGCACATGTTCTCTGAGTTTGAGAAATGGATCAGAGAAAATCACTTGACTTTTAGTACAAAGAGAAACTTTTTAGCTCTTGATTGTGATGAGAACCTTAAAATGGGATAACTCACACTGAGTCATTCATGCATGAATGTAAGAGGCAAAGGAATCAGAAAATTGGCCCGTCTTTCATAATCTCTGGAGACAAGGGATAGTAATCTTAAAATTGTGTGTTTTCTTGGTGTACTTTAGGACAGTAAGACTAATGTAACATTTCTATCCACTAGGATATTTGTTAAGTTAAAAGATATGTTCAGTTATTCATATACTGACCTTAGCTAGGAAATGTTTTCCTTCTCAATGATATGTAAGTATCTGTGAATATTTTAGCAGCATGAAAGCTTATTAGATAATTTTGTATTGTTCTAGGATAAATGCTGTGTCCAACGCTCAGGTGAGAGGTGACAGCTATGAAAGCGGCTGTCTAGGAAGAACAGGTAAAGGCACTTTGAGTTGTGAATGTATATGCTGGCTAAAGGGATTTATCAGCAGAAAAAGCAAAGTGTCTAGCGAGTCTTTATTTAGGACTGATAGTGATTATCTAGAAATTTTTTTTAACTTAAAAAAAGTTATAGTGTTATGTAAATTCTTAAGACAGTTAAAGTTACTACCAGAAGTTACTATTTTTGTCATGTTATACTGCCCACAGTATATAGATACAACGTTACTGTTCAGAATCAATGGATCTTGGACTCCAGATTACTCGTCTAGTGCTGATGATGGATTTATTCTCATCCTAAATGTCGACCAATAATAATACTTACGAGATGGCTGACCATGATTACTAACAGCAAAGTGTGGACAATTAGGAAGTCAAACCTAGGACTACAGTGTTTTTCACATTCTGTTCTGGTCACCTGAGTAACTGCCCGCAGACTGCAACAAAATTGTTCAGAAGAAGCACGCTGCCTGTCTACGTATAAAGTCTTTGTTTGGAGTTTGAATTCTTTTGAATTGTCTTCCAGTGGTATTTTTCTTTTAGTCAGGTTATAACACATTCTTTTAGAATCCAGGGGGTTGTTTTCAGTGGAATTTCCATGCTCTATGTAAAAAGCACAGGCCTAGAAATCCTGTTTCTAACGTTTAAGGACTGGGGAGGGCGATTTGTGGTTTTGGTCAGACATTTGGAGTAGGTGGGAGAGGAATTTTGAAGGATGATTAAGAATAATAGCAAATACTTGTAGAATACTTAGTGTGTACCAAAGACTGTTCTGAATGCTTTACACATATTAACTCATTTAATTGTCACAATAGTCCTGTGAGGTAAGTGGTCTTATTGTCCTCAGGTTTACATGAGGGAACTAAGGCACGGAGAGCTTAATTAACTTGTCCAAAGTCACAAAGCAAGTAAGTGGTAGAGCCAGGATTTGAATACCGACAGTCTGGCCCCAGAGCCAGTGCTTTTAGCCACCAGGCTATGCTTGTTTCTAGTCGAGAACTGTTTGGTCTCTTTGTCTGGTTAGTGCTGTGTATGTGTGTGTGTGTATATGTGTATATATATTTATTTTTGTCAGTTTGATGGAGTTTAATTTATATAAAATATAAAATAAAGTCACCAATTTAGAATGTACAGTTTGATGAGTTTTAATGAATGCAGACAGTTGTGTAACTACCACTGCCGTCATGATATAGAACATTTCCATTACTCCAGAAAGTTCCCTCATCCCCATTTGCAGCTAATCCCCTTCCCCACACCTCCTGGCCACCACTGATCTGCTTTCTATTACTGTAGTTTTGCCTTTTCTAGACTTTCATGTGAATGGAATTATAAAGTAAGTATCATTACATTTTAAACCAAATAAAGGAGCTGTGATGAGCTTAGCTTTTTAAAAAAATTAAAAATTTTTTTTGGTGGTAAGAACACTTAGCATGAGCTCTAGAGACCCTCTGGACAAATTTTTCAGTGCACAATATAGTATTGCTAATGTGGTGGACAGCAGATCTCCAGAACTTGCTCATCTTGTGTAACTGAAACTTTATACCCATTGAACACCAACTTCCTGTTTCTTCCTCCCCTAGCCCCTGGCAGCCACCATTCTACTCTCTCTTGCTATGAGTTTGACTATTTCAGATACCTCATATAAGGGGAATTGTGCCTGAAAAAAGAAGGAAATCTTGCTATATGCAACAACACAGATGAGCCCGGAGGAGATTATGCTAAGTGAAATAAACCAGTTACAGGAGGACAAATTTGCTTTCTTTTCTACCTGATGCTTTAAATGTTGATACAGATTTTATGACTTCTCTCCCATTGGGATCCTTGAATTGGGGAGGAGGGGGTATAGTGACAAATGACAGATGAACCTAAGTTAAAAGTGCCCTGTGTGTGTGTGAACATGCATGTCTTGTGCCCCTGCCTCAGCAGGTAATGTCAGGAATGAGGGAGAGTACAGAATAATACAGCATGTATTAGCAGGTAAAATGTTGGACATAGGAAACACAGTAAGTTTATTTGGTCGTTTTTCTTTAAAGAATATTCCACAGACATTGCTGTGGGTTATATTAGTATTAGCTATTTTCTATAGGAAATTTCATTGTAACTTACCCAAAGTTTTTTAGCTTAAATGTAAAACTTGTATTTGCCTTGGGTCTGTCTGGTTCCAAAGCCCGTAGTTTTTACCCTCACCAATTGGCTATTACATTTTATTCCATGATTTTTCCCTACCCATTAAAATTCACAATACAGTTTATATTTATAAGTGGTGCATATGTGTAAATTCTGTCTAGTGCTTCAGAAATTAAGGGCAAACTGTCTTATGGGACAGTGGTCCCATAAGCTTAGTACCATATAGTGTAGGTGTATAGATGGCTATACCATCTAGGTTTGTGTAAGCGCACTCTGCGATGCTTGCACAACAAAAAAATCGCCTGACAACTGATTTCTCAGAATGTATCCCCATCCTTAAGCAACGCCTGACTGTAATAAATATACTACAAATGAAACTGCTGAATGATAAAGCTACAAAAAGGAATGGGAGCTAGGTAGAACAAAGATCATGTACTTAGAATCTAGGACAAGATGGATGCTCTTGATTGTTCATTAACTTGGACACTGAGCCTCCTTGTAGTCAAAGCAAAAAAGAGAAAATGTTATAGTTTTTTATTTTTTGCTATACAAAAGCATACTGATTTTTCAAGGGAAATTTTTTCTTGTGTATTTGAAAATTTGTGTGTGGTCATATATAAAGGACATGAGGGAAAATAATTCCAAGCGTTTTTGACGTTTTACTCACTTTAGATAAAAGCCGTGATTGAATATAGTTTGGAGAATATCTTTCTCCAAGGAACTAATCATTACTTTATATTTATGGAGTTCTGCTTAGTATTATAATAAAACTCAGATAATCTAGAGACCTATTTCTGTCAAATATCAGCTGTTCTAACCATGCTGAGCTTTGATCAGTGCTTCCTTTGTATCTGGAGTCTAAAACATATGAATTTCTGTTCACTTAGTAGCAGATTATCTGCAATCGAGGCAACTTTGCTTTCTCTTGTGGTAGTTGGTTTGGGTTCTATTTTCACCTCAGCGGAGCTTTATTTCCCGTCCACAGGGTGATGGGCTGTCAGTATACCTGTGATCAGGGTCTGGCACAGAGGTTAACCTGCTTTCCTACAAATGTGTCGAATCTACTCAAATGTCCAGACAATTGCTTTAGTGAGATTCTGTTGTATAGATTCTAGAAGTTCATACAGTAGAGAGGTGAAGAGATGCTTCTGACCTTGAACTTTTCAGGGGTGTGTGGCGCAGTTTGACTGCCTCAGCCATAGAAAGAGACTGAATATACTTTTGAAGAATGGCTCCTGTTTGCACCATATTAAATAACGGCATGATTTTAACATTGATGAAAAGGGGACACATTGGTCCTTATTCATTTGTAGTCTCTCCTTCCTGTGTGGTGATGGTTATCTGAAATACACTTGCTACTTTTAATAGAGCAATTACTTTGAAAATATATATAACAGGGTAGTTTTTCAGTTAGGATTTAATTAGTTTCATAAAAAAATTACTTATGAAGCTTGCCTGGTTTAGTTTACTCAGCTATTAGTGTCTCTAGCCAGTGGAAATGTAACTTTCTCTTTTTCCCTTTCTGGGTATGGCTTAACCCCTTTTAGGTTTTTGGGGGTTTTTTAAAAATCCTCATTCAGTTAATTGTTAGAGCAGGTGTATATAAATATGTTACTGTCTTCAATATGCATAACATATATTAGGTTAACAGTGTTTCTCGTGTTATGTATTCCTAAGATGTAGAGCTGTGGAAATGAGCAAAATCATAAATCCTCTTGTTCATACAGGTGCTCGAGTTTGGCTCTTCATTGGTTTCATGTTGATGTTTGGGTCACTTATTGCTTCCATGTGGATTCTTTTTGGTGCATATGTTACCCAAAGTAAGTATTTATTCCTCCTTTATTTCATAGGAGAGATTCAGATATGTCTTCTATATTTGACTTAGTCTCAACTCCATCTGGAGTAAAATTTAGTTTAATTATTCAGTTAACTTGAAGGTCTGACTGTGTGAAGGTACGTGAGCTGTTTAATAAAACTTCTCAGTGGGGCCGTATCACTACCTGCCGTTGAGTGCAGTGGGACAGCCTGGTTAGGAAATCCAAGCCGCTGGCAAGACCGTAACTCTCAGCCATCTCTAGAGTTTCTGATCTCCTTCCTTCCCCTGGACAGCTAGGCTCCATATGCGAGGCTGTTTACTGAGGGTTGTAGTGGTAAGAGCGAGAAACCTGTCCAGGTTTGCAGTCACTTATACACAATTCTAAAATCCACAAAGTGCTGAAAGTGAAGTTTTTCATAACTAGTTTGGCAGCAAAGCCTGACCTAAATTGATATGAGGCTCATTATGGTCTTTATTCCATGTAATAAGTATTCAGGTCTTTTCTTGCAGGAATATCGTTGTATTTGCTGGTCCAAACTCAGCTAGGGGTGCTTTGTAACATTTATGCCCCATGTTACCATTCTTAAATCTGAAAAATTCTGAATTCCAGAACATACTTTACCCCAAGGATATCAGATAAGGGGTTGTGGACCCCAGGATCTTTCTTTCCAGTGATACCGCCTTCTCTCTAACCCCAACCTGTCATTTTTCAGTTATAGGTACAGGAGGAGTTTTCTTTTTGAGGAAGATTAGCCCTGAGCTAACATCTGCTGCCAATCCTCCTCTTTTTGCTGAGGAAGACTGGCCCTGAGCTAACATCCATGCCCATCTTCCTCTACTTTCTATGTGGGACGCCTGCCACAGCATGGCTTGCCAAGCAGTGCCATGTCTGCCCCCAGGATCCAAACCGGCGAACCCTGGGCTGCCGAAGCGGAATGTGCAAACAAACCGCTGCGCCGCGGGGCTGACCCCAAGAGGAGTTTTTTAAGGGCAGGACTGAAGATGTGTGTGTAGCCTTCATGTGGAAACTTGCTGCAGTGCAGTGCGCTCATAGTGCGCCATCCTGAGTTTTCTGGCTGTTCAGGCGCCACAGCTTTCATTCAGGGAGGGGTTGAAAAGTGCGACCCAGGCCCAGCACGTACCTCTGGAAGCATCAGAGGAACCTTTTCACTGGCTCTCTCCCTTCACTCCAAAGACAGAGTCAGTTTCAGATAACACAGCTTAGTTATCTTCCGGCCTCTCTATCTCTGGAATCTCTGTCTCTCTGCTAAACTGTCGCATCTCCTTGTCTGACCCACAGCTGACTTTTTAATACTCTTGATAGGATCCCTTAATTCCTGTAGTTACTGCTCACCAAATATATCCAAAATGTGTTATTTTAGCTAATTAAAAATACTAATGGAGCACACAGTTATAGTATGAAACTCATTTGAAGGAAAGTGCTTTTTTATAAAACACTTTATTGAGATATAATTTGCATATCATGTAATTCGTGCATTTTAAGTGTATGTACAGTTCAGTGTTTTTAGTATATTCACAGAGTTGTGCTACCATCACCACAATACAGTTTTAGAACATTTTTACCACCCCAGAAAGAAACCCCTTACCCATTAGCAGTCACTCCCCATTACCCTTCTCCACAGGCCCTAGGCAACTGCTAATCTACTGCTGTCTCTAGATTTGCCCATTTCATATAGATGGAATCCTATAGTGAAGTGCGTTTGAAGCTCATTTGATCCCTGACTCTGAGAAGCGTGGGCTGGGTTGGAAAGTCTGCATAGTTACTTGAAGCAACACATGAAACTTTCCAGTTACTATTATGAAAAGAGGAATAAATTATTCCCGAAAGGCGTGTAGGGAAGTATTAAGTTTGGAAAGGTTGTACACTCATTTGTATCTTAATCTTTAAAGAACTAGTACATATTGAGATATTTCTCAATTATGGATCTCCACATTTCTACAGCATTTTTTTTGTTTGTAAACTGAATATGCTTTTACTTCAGACAGCATTTTTAGCACATATTTCAAATGTTTTACTGTACAGATTTTCTTGAGCTGTTAATAATCGTAATAGCAGCTAACATTTATGTAGCAGTTTATGGGCCGGGTACTGTTGTAAGCACTATACACAGTCACACATTGCTCACACTCTGTGGGGTGGGTGCTGTTATAATGCCCATTTTACTGATGAGGAAACTGAGGCATAATGAGGTTAAGTAATTTGCTCATGCTCATACATTTAGTCAGTGGTAGAGTCAGGATTCAAATCCAAGTGTCTGGCTCAACTTGGAGCTCTTAACCATGCTGCTATATTATTTTCTATGATGTTCTATGATATCAAAAGCTAAAAATTGAACATTTCTTCATCTTATCCAGTATTTTAAATCAACATTTACAGTTTTATAAAAGTTAAATAACCACGAAAATTTAAGTCGTTTCCAATTTTTTCTTTTCCTATGAAGATAGTGACCATTTCCTTCAGGAGCAATTCAGTGAAAGAACATTGAATTATAATGACCTTTTTTTTAAACTTATTTATTTATTTATTTTTTGCTGAGGAAGATTTGCTCTGAGCTAACGTCTGTGGCCAGTCTTCCTCTATTTTGGATGTAAGCTGCCACCACAGCACGGCCACGGACGAGTAGTGTAGGTCTGTGCCTGGGAACCGAACCTGGGCTCCCAAAGCAGAGTGCACCAAACTTATCCACTAGACCAGCAGGGCTGGCTCAATGATCCTTTTTATATCTGTTGTGTTTTTACAGTAAAACTCCTGAATCCATGAAAGGAAATGAATGAACAGACTATTAAATCATCAAGAATTTAATCGTATCTTCCTAACGTTTTGTATTTCTGTATTGGCCGTAGGAAGTGAAGAGCTGAGCTGCTGCTTCCTCAGCAGTTTTGATGCAAATAGAACTATAGCGATTACTTTAGACAGAAAGGAAACCTGATAAGTTCACTGTTGTTGATCCAGAGTGGGAGCAATGCTTTGTTTTGGCAGAATGAGATTGGCGTTTTCTTATTTGTTTCATTACAGATTTCTTAGAGTTAATGAATAATAGCAGTATTTTGTAATATACAGAGCATGTCATTATGAATGGCGCTAGTACTTTGTTACTGCTGTTTGCTTTTTGTAATCTTCTAATCTGTTTTACTTTTTATGTGCAGACACTGATGTTTATCCAGGACTAGCTGTGTTTTTTCAAAATGCACTTATATTTTTTAGGTAAGTTGCCTAATTTCTTAACCACACCTGTAACATTTACAGAAATGTCATCTTTATTATAAGAACAGCATATGCAGTGGAACGTGTAAATCCTTTGGATTAGTTACCATTTATAGAACTTCTTTTAAAAGGTGAAAATTTGTCTGTTGCATAAGTGCATACATAAGCCATTTAATTAGGAGTCCTCTATGTGCCAAGACCTCAGCTGGATGCTTTAAGTATGTTACCTTTTGAATTCTCATTTAATTATCTTAAGTACATAAGCCAGGTGGTGGTCCCATTTTCATAGATGAGGAAATAGGCTGGAGCTTATTTAAGGACACCCAGCTAGGAAATGCAGAGCTGGGATTTGGACCCACACTGCTGCTTCCATAGCCTGTGTTTTGTTAAAAAATTGTATCAGGTACTTTTATTAAAAAAAGAGAAAATAAATAAGAATTAATACATTGTATGAATGTCATATACAAAACTTGGTTGGGGAATTGGAGTTTTTGATTAAGTTTTTAAGATTAAGCATAAAAATAAAACAATATTAAAAGTATTTTTTAGGGGCAGTCTTCTAAAAAGCCCTCAAAATGAAACCTGTATCCTGTGATTTTCAGAATGAATGTCTTTTAATGTAAAGATAGGTAATTTAGGCATCGATTTATAAAATTATATCCCCCCAACCCTACAAAATCATGCAGATCTAAGTCTTGAAGAACACTGGCTTTAAGCAGTTTGCTTATGATATACTATGGTGTAGTTTTCTTCTTACTTCTCCTTGGAGTTGATGAGTTTCTAGGATCTGTGGCTTTATAGTTTTCATCACATTTGGAATCTTTTCAGCCATTATTTCTTCAATATTTTTTCTGTCCACCCTGCCCTCCTGGGATTCCCCTCACATGTATATTGGGCTGTTAAAGTCGGCCCGCAGCTCACTAACGCCTGGCTTTTTCTTCATGTTTGTTCGCGCTCTGTTTCGGCAGGGATAGTTTCTGTTGTATCTGTACGTCTTCTGATCTGCTGCAGTGCCTAGTTTACTGTTACTCCCGTCCATCTCAAACATCATACTGTGCATCTCTGTTAGCATGATTAGGGTCTTTTTTTATATTTTCCATGTCTCTCCTTAACATGCTCATGCTTTCCTCTACCTTCTTGAACATGTGAAGTGTGCTTATAACTATTTCAGTGTCCCTGTCTAAGTGTGTTAATTCTGAGTCTATTCCTAGTGATTGTTTCTATTTTCTCTTCATTTTGGGTGTCTTTCCCCCTCTTTGCTTCTTTGCATGCAGCTGGTTGGGGGCTGGATTTCTGATATTCCTTAACGTTTTTGAGCTTTGTTCTGGATGCAGTTAGGTCCCTTGGAACAGTTTGATCCTCTCAAATCTTGCTTTTAAGTTTTGTTGGCAGGACCAGAGCAGCTTTCGTCTATGACTGATTTATCCCCTTACTGAGACAATACTCTTCTGAGTATTCTTCCTGGTGCTCCTTGTATTCTGAGGTTTTCCACTCTGCTTGGGAGATTGTGCAGTCTTCCCAGGCCTGTGGGAGCTCTGGAAATTGTTCTTTCCAGTGGTTCTTTCCCTTTTCTTGAGTAGTTTCCTCAGACGATCAGTACTTGGTGGAAGACTCAAGGGGAACCCCCTGCAGATCTCCTGAGCTCCCTCTCTCTTTAGCTCTCTCTACTCTGCCTTGCAAATTCTAGCCACTTTGGACTCCTTGAACTCTTGGCTCCATTTTCTCAACTTGGGGAGGCTGCTGTGCTCCACCTGGGTTCCCTCTTGTTGCACTGTGGCCTGGACACTCATGGTTTTGAAAGATGTTTGACAGCTTGTGCTATGTTGTTATTGTACTTCTAGGCCGCAACCTTCTGAGGATACAGTAACTTTTCATGAAGAGATCTTAGGCACTGTTTAGAGAGCAAATCTAAATTCAAATTCAGCCCTTTGCAGTGGTAGGTGAGTTTGCATAAATGACAGGTGGATGAAGAGAAACCTTGTATGTATAAAGGCCTGTGCTCATGTGGGCAGTGACTACTGCATCAGCACTGTACTCTGCCCAGGGGCTGGCAAGTTGTCTAGCCAGCTGTGTGCTTCCTGTGTGCTGGGCCTGTTCTGAGCACCCAAATGCAGCTCCTGCTTCTTTGGCCGCTCTTCCTCTGTTCCTTGTGCCAGCTGATCCTCCAGCCCTGGCCATGAACTTTCAGTTTCTGAAGGCTGTGTTCTAGGCCTCTTCTCTACTCGTTCTTTCTCTCTCTAGGTGAGCTCCTTTATGCTCAGGACTTCGCTTACTGCCCGTCTGCCAATGAGTCCCTGATGTCTGTCTCCAAGTCTAAACTGTGTATCCAGATTCCTCTTTATCACCTCTTAGGTAGCTGACATTTGAAATCTAACACATCCAACATGCCACAACTCAACTCATGGTCCCAGGGTGTTCTTTCTCTGCTCCTGTCTCTTTCCCCCATACTTTGCTGAGGTAATTCCCACTCTTCTTTTAGATCTCAGTTCAGTCATCACTTCCTCAAGAAGACCTTCTTGACCTCTCTAACTAGGTCAGATCTTTATATTTTACTCTCTTGGTACCACGTGCCTTGCCTTTATAGCATTTTTTTGCAGCTGGAATTTTTCTCCCTCATTAGAGAGTGAGCACAGTTGTCTTGTTTTGACTCACGATCACATTTCTAGCACTTAGCCAGGTGCCTGTTGCCTGGCCAGTACTCAGTGTACAGTAATTATTTGTTAAATGGGTGAAGAATTGCAGCGTGATCTGTTGTAGGGTGCTTCTGTTATTGTAGCTCAGATATGTAGGATCCTAGAGTTATAAAGTGGCCCTAGTGCCTGCTACTATGAGAAATGCCCCTTTTCTTACAAGTTTCCTATCTAGTAACCTTCCAGGCTTTAAGAAAGGATATTTAATTATGCTCAGCCATCAGGTCAACAAAGTGCTTTATAAAACAAGCAAATTCAGACCAGCACCACCCTACTCTTTAATTTTAGAAATTGATACAAAGGGATCAGTGAATTACCTGCCAAAGGGTATTTAGAAAATGAATTCTTTGTTTCTTGTTCCATGTGTTTTTTCCTTATGATTTATTTTAATATCTTTCTAGCACTCTGATCTACAAATTTGGAAGAACTGAAGAGCTATGGACCTGAGATCACTTCTTAAATCACATTTTCCTTTTGTTATATTCTATTTGTAGATAAGTTTTTATCTCTCAGTATAATTTACACATTGCCAAATGGAATAGATTGTACTTTAAGTGTTTCATTTCTTTACACTTTTATGCTCTGAGTTTTGAAATAGTTTTATGAAATTTCTGTCCTTTTTTTCATTGACTCGATTGTTGATATGTACATATTATAAGATTATATACACGGGGTGACGACTATCCGTTTTTCATTCCTGAAGACTTAAAGCTGGGCCTGTTCGCTGAGCCAGGGTTGCATCATCATGTCATTTTAGGGTTAACTATTTTGTCTCAGTATCTCTGATTTCTGAAAACGTGCAAAAAATACAGCTCCATGTATCTGAAATAAGCACTGAGCCATTAAAAAGGGTATTTCAGCAAGTTGTAATTTATTTTGGCTTAAAAATGAGATTTTTTTTAAAGGAAAAATGTTTGTTCTTATGTATTATAAAGAAGTGGACTTTTATATGAAGATTTTTTACATGGCTGAAGGACTAGTTTGAAAGCCTCTTTTAAAAACAGTTCCTCTAATATGACTTTATTTGAGAGGGGATAATACATGATCAGATAAACTCAGTTTTGTATGGTTAATGTAAAAAGAGTGTAAGGCTGCTCAGCAACATGCTTCTTGTAAAGCAGCTGAAATGACCTATCTACCAGGGTTCTCTTTTGACAGCTTACTGTTGTCTGACATTACAAAATTCCATGTCAAGCAAGTTTGAGACAACTGCAGTTTAAAAGCATGAAACATATAACAAAAAAGTGGAATAATTAGTTTCAAGATGAAGCACTTCTTCCCACAGGGAGTTGTTATGACCTAGTGAAAAATTAGGCATTCCAGCCACTTAGTTACTGACTGCAAGTCTCTTTTCGCTCTAGCTCTCAAGCTTTGGGTGAACTCTTCCTGCAAAATATGCCTTTAACCTGAAAGTTCATACTCCAGTCAGAAGCTTTTTTGCTGAGTTTGAAACACTGTATTTGCACTGTGTGTTCCTAGGAGAAACGTCAGAGGGAGATGTGGGTCTTTATTGCTACTTTGCTTTCCTTTGTTATGCAGGCTCGTGTTGTACTTTTTCCTCCAGAGCGATTTGATGAAGCCTCTTGTTCTAAGACAGAATACTATCAGTGGTATTATATGCAGCTTCTAACTGGAGCCTTATTTTGCTTAACTTCTCTCCTCTCTGAGAGAATTTGCCGCGCACAGAGTATGAAGCAGTTGTGGAATGCTGTGCCTTTGTCTAGACACCATCTTGTGTAATTACTTCTTTCTGTGTCTTCGTCGTTTCCCTCAAAATGTCAGTAAACTTTGTCTCGCCTCCAACAAATTGTAAGACTGATTACTTGTTTCCACTCTCTTGTAACCTGTTGCAGTAAATGTTACTTCTCAACCATTCTAATATTATTAAATCTGTTGGAGAAAATGAGCCATAAAAATTGGTTTGCTGTTCATTTTTTAATTATTCAAGGGAACCTGGTCAAAGAAGCAGTTTATCTTTATAAAAGAAGGAGAAATATATTATACTCAGATTTGTAAAATGCTAGTATGAAGGCTACTGAAAGGCATCCCGGGAGACCGACCGAAAATAGTGACTTTTTTCTATTCTTGACTCTGCCATGAATTTGATTTTTAATTGTTAGCAAATCCACTTAATTTCTCTCTGCTTCCTTATTGTAGAAAAAGGAGACAATGTCAGTATCTACTCTTAGAGATAATGTCAGTTAGAAAAGATAGAGTCCTTCATAATAATTTAAAAATATGTGTAATTCCCTTAATATAAGGATCTCCCTGTTACACAGGTTCAATGGCTGTTGAATCCGAGTCTTTTGATGTTGTTTGTTAGACCAATATTACCAGAGCATTTTGTTTTATTAATTCTACTCTTTCTAAGATCCTCATTGTGTTCCTTGTGTTGTTACCACTGAAGAAAAAATACAGAGGCTAAATTTTTCCACCATATACATTTTTGACATGTAGCAACATAACGAAGTAGCAAAATTGAAGACTGCAAGAATTGATGCTATCAAACCACATAGCGCTGGCTGCTTGAGCAAGAAGCCCACGAGTGTGACTGTGATTCGTTGAACTCAGCTTCCCTACATTTTTCCATCATGGGAGGATTTTCAATCATAATGTCAACTCAGGAGCATTTTTTTTTCATTGCTCCATATTAGATTTCATTACTTCATATCAAATAATCTCTGCCTATCTTAGACGTTTATGCCAGTTTTGCCTATACTCTCCTGTCATCGCACTCTGATTTTGATTCTGTTTAAAATTTATCAAAGAATAGGGCTGCTTTTTAGACATTTTAATTTCAAGTTACAACCTGTTAAATCCTAAGGGAGAAACATGGGATGCTAATTTTATTCTGCTCTGAACAATTAGTCACGTTTTGTTGTTAACAGCCTGTGCTGGTGTTTCAGAGCAGTCTCTTCACTGTATCATCTGTTCAGACAGGAAAGATTGAAGCAGAAGCTGCTTGATAGAGAAGTTGAGTTACTTTGTCGATTGTTTTTCTTATTTCTTTGATTGAAAACAAAAGAATAACCTGAAGTGATGGATGGGTTCAGTGCTTTTCTGAAGAATTACTGAGGAAAATCAGGATATGCTTATTTAATCTTAGAGTAGTTCTTTACCTTGAGGAAATTGTAACACAGTTTTTGCTTTTACAACCCACCCCCATCTTCCTAAAAATATTCGGTATCATATTTCCATTTTATTAAAAACAAGCTAATTTATATTTCCAGCTTGGTTTTTTGATATGTGAAGACAGTGTTTACTTTTCTTATCCTCCCTTCCCCTCAATTTCATTATGACCAAGCCCGAAATGTTTTCTCCACCTCTTTTCCCTTGCCCACTTTCTAAGTGTAATCAGTTCTCGTGGTTCACAATAGGTAGTTTCTATAAAGTCTCTCCAACACTGAATTAGCAAAAACTGAATCAGTTTCTCCTGTGGGAAAGACAGGGTTAGGCCACATTTTCCTCAACCATCAATACATAACCTTGCTTCGGTGTTTCTGTTTAAAAACATCATGTATAATATGGTTGTAAAACAGCACTGTAGCTGGTGCCTGAAGAGAGCTTCTGTGTAACGCCTGTTCTCTGTCAGGCCCGTCACAGCCTTCCAGCGCTTAGGAACACTGGACAGCACTTCAGCTCTGCAATTGGGGCCATTTTACACAGCGAAATCACCGGCAAAACTCAAAAATGTGAAAAACATGGCACTAAATAGACCATGTAAAGGACACTTTTTTCAGTATGAAAACTGAATCAAGAAGGTGAAATGTCGCTTTGTCCCAGCTCTGATGGGATGGTGCCGGTCAGGTGACTCAAATTCTTAGCCACTCCACACATTTCCGCAAACAACTGGAAAGTACCCTGAGTGTTGATTTGGGAGTTAGAGATAAATATTATTTTTTTTTCCTGCAAAGTTTATTATTTTTTTTTTAAAGATTGGCACCTGAGCTAACATCTGTTGCCAATCTTCTTTTTTTTCCCTTCTTCTTCTCCCCAAAGCCCCCCAGTACATAGTTGTACATTCTAGTCGTAGGTCCCTCTGGTTGTGCTATGTGGGATGCCGTCTTAGCATGGCTTGATGAGCAGTGCTGGGTCCACACCCAGGATCCAAACCAGGGAAACCCTGGACCACTGAAGCAGAGCTCGAACTTAACCCCTTAGCCACCGGGCTGGCCCTCAGATAAATATTTTAGCAAGTAGGTAAACTTTCAAATAATGAAGATCGACTGTAGCTAAAGAGCTACTACTGACCTTATTTTCCTTCCATCATTTCTTTCCTCATTCAGTACTCTACTGCCAGCTAAGACTTACCGTTTTAGGGCCCTGTTTCATAATGTCATTTTTCTGTTCAACACTGATAGCTAACATTTATTCAGACCTTTCTTTGTCCCTGTATTGTCTCATTTCATTCTCACAGTTTGGAGGTAGGAACTTTTATCTGGAGCGGTTAAGTAATTTGCTGACCGAAGGGATCAGGGCACAGGCCCTTTCTCCTTGAGTGTAAAGCCCTTTTCTTCTCTCCAGCATTTCCCAGGCTGCTGCAGAACACTGGTATTCCTGTAGGAAAAAGTGCGCCGTGGCCAGAGAAGCTTGCGAAACCCTGGGCTGAACTAGATTAAAACACTTTTTTTCTGTAAAGTGTTTCCTTAGAGCATTTTGTAAATTGTGCCTTGGATGGTTTTAAGAGGGCAGTGTCAATTGCATGATATTTTCCATAGCCGAGATTTGGAAATTGATCTCCTAGAACACTGAGAAATAAAATTTGGGGAAACTGCTGTTATGGTGGCTTGAGAAGACTGGAAAGCAGGAAATTAATACAAGGAGAGTTGTGAATGCTGCTGGCCTTGGGAAAAGCCAATGGCCAGCTTGACGTGGAGAATAAAAATGGTGAGGATGAGATAGGAGGAAGAGTATTTCCAGTTGCATTGTTAGTAGGGATTTCTGGTTTTGGAGTTGGGATTCTTGGGGGACTATGCATTTTTGTGTAGGTGGCTTTACTTTTCCCTAATCCTGGCACTGCCACTTGTTAGCTCTGTGCCCCGAGGCTGTTTGCCTGTCTGTAAGTGTTGTTTGAGAATTAACATATGGAAATACCTTAGTACAGTGCCTGGAAACAGTGAGTGAGCAATAAATGCGGGCCCTTCTGATCTTTCCTGGATGGGATGTTTTCTTCCTCATTCGATGGCTTTTTTAGCCTTTTGTCACAAGGTGGCGTGCCACCTTAAAAATAAGAGAGACTGGGGGCTGGCCCCGTGGCCGAGTGGTTAAGTTCGCGCGCTCTGCTGCAGGCGGCCCAGTGTCTCGTTGGTTCGAATCCTGGGCGCGGACATGGCACTGCTCATCAGACCACGCTGAGGCAGCGTCCCACATGCCACAGCTAGAAGAACCCACAACGAAGAATACACAACTATGTACCGGGGGCTTTGGGGAGAAAAAGGAAAAAATAAAATCTTAAAAAAAAAAAAAAAAAAAAAAAAATAAGAGAGACTGGAGCCAAATTTGGTTTTTGTTTTGTTTCGAGCCTGCCAGTGCTTATATTTTTGTGGCAGTTTTAATCAGCTCAAGTCATTTTACATAGGGCTTTCAGGTGATAATATATGTCTCTTCAATTCTTTTAGTTGTAGAAAATGGGATATTTTAAATTTCTACAAGTGTGGCAGGGCAGGCCTTCCAGACCCTTGTGGGTTTTGCTGGTGCAGAGAGCACCAGACCATGGTTTGGGAGCAACTTGATTTCTCCCCATCCCAGAGGCCTTGACTGAAAACCAGAACTCTCAGAAAACGGCGTAAACAGGGCTTATTTCCAACTGTTCTGTTACAGGGGCCAGAAGGTGAGTCAGGATGTAAAGTGTATCTACCTCCCACTATCAAAGTTGTGAATTTAGAGACTGATTAACTTTTTATTTTGAAATAACTTCAGACTCACAGGAAAGTTATAAAAATAGTTCAGAGAATTCCTGTATAACCTTCACATTCCCCAAATGTTAACATTTTACTGCATTTACTTTAGTCTATTTTTTCCTCAGGTGTTTGACCACATGCTGCAGACGCAATGCCTCTTTACCCTTAAATACTTCTGTGTGTATTTCCCCAAATCACCACTGCCATATGACACCCAAAGCAGGAAATTAACCCTGATCCAGGACTCAGCACTTCACTCAAATTTTGCAGTTGCCCTCCTAACGTGCTTATTATAGGAAAGAAAGGTATGCTTTTTTCTGTTCCAGAATCCAGTCTGTGATCACACATTGCATTTAGCTGTCACGTCCCTTTAGTGGCTCTTAACTCTGGAACAATTCTTCATCCTCTGTCTTCTCTCATGACTAGGTATATTTTTGAAGAATGCCCCTCCATTCGGGCTTGTCTGATGCTACCTCACGATTAAGTTCAGGTTCTGCCTTTTTGGCAGGAATACCACAGAAGCGATGTTTGTTCTGTTTTCAGTCCACCATATCAGCAAGCAGTTAGCCCTCACAGGGTTGGCGGTTTTAACTTTGCTCACCCGCTCAGGGTGGTGTCCGCCCGGTTTCTCCACTGTAAAGGAGCTGTTGCTCTCCTTTGTAATTACTAAAGCACTTTGTGGGGAAAGAGACTGGTTAATTTAACAAATTGGACAAAGTCATTCTAGTTTTTACCAACAGCATTATATGGAGTTGAACTGAAGTGGCCCCGTGACATGACAGGAGGGACATAGAATTTGTTACACAACAAATTATAGTCTTTACCTTACCTGTGGAAGTGCTGCTCCTCTGCTGGAAGGAAAACCCCGATGCAGGGGAGAGAGGGCGGAGGATTTACCCTCATCCCGAAATCTGCATGTTTTCAGGCCCTTTCATCCCAGCTGCTCTTGGGCCCAAGCATTGTGCTTTCATCTTACATGAAATTTTTGATATTTTGTTATAAAAGAGAATGTTCTCATAGAAAATGGCTGGAAAATATAGACTAGAAAGAAGAAATTCACATTACCACCTAAAGTTTACTAGTGGCATTTTGGTGTATCGTAAGTTTTAATCTGATTTTACAGGTTACCATGGAAATCTCACCATTCATTTTGACAGTTTTTGTAAGGAAATTCTAAGCCTCAAAGGAACCAAATGTGTTTTTGGAACTTCAGTGGCTTATAAATCAGGATTACTAGCAGTGGCTGTGTATATTTGTGTCTTGTGTGTGTAAATGGCACACAAATGTATGCATGGCCCTGACTACTGTTACTCTGTACATCTTTTAGTAGTGACATGGGGCTGGCCACTTGGGAAGTGTTTGGGGGACACTGGAGGTGTGCACAGTTGTACTGAGGTTCACAGTAACGTTTCAGGAAGGAAATACAGTAGTCCCCCTTTCCTTGGTTTCCCTTCCCACCGTTTCAATTCCCTGTGGTCAACCAGGGTCCAAAAGCATCAATGGAAAATTCCAGAAGTAAACAATTCTTAAGTTTTAAATCATGTGCTCTTCTGAGTGGTGTGATGAAATCTCGAGCTGTCCCGCTCCATCCCACCCCAGATGTGAATCATCCCTTTGTCCTGTGTATTCACACTGTACATGTGACTTTCTCTTAGTCACTCAGTAGCCATCTCAGTTATCAGATCGACTGTGGTGTCACAGTGCCTGTGTACAAGTAGCCCTACTTTACTTGATAATGGCTCCAACGCGCAAGAGCAGTGATGCCAGCAACGCGGATCTGCCAGAGAAGCCTTAAAGTGCTTTCCTTAAGTGAAAAGGTGAAAATTCTTAACTTAATAAGGAAAGAAAAAGAAATCATATGCTGAGGTAGCTAAGATCTACAGTAACTTTTATTACAGAGTATTATTATAATTGTTCTATTTTATTATTATTGTTAATCTCTTACTGTGCCTAATTTATAAATTAAACTTTATCATAGGTATGTATGTATAGGAAAAAATGGTGTATATTGTGTTTGGTACTATCTGTGGTTTCAGGCATCCACTGGGGGTCTTAGAACATATCTCCCCAGGATAAGGGGGGACTACTGTAGTCATGAAACATATTGATGTAATTGATTAATGGAATTTTATGCCAAGCCCTTTATCAGCCTCTTCACAAGGACCTCAGGGTCCTTCCTGGGCTCATTGGCTCTTTAACTCTCTCTTATGCTTTCAACAACAAAAAGTAGACTTCTACCCGCAGAGAATACGTCAAATAGTTCTAGTCATCTGAATACAAATATGAAACAAGTCCAATTCATATTCTTTATAGTTATTTATACCATATTTAATTACAAGGAAAAATAGTTAATATCTTTTGAAAGTAATTTTACATTTTAACTAGGGGTAGGTGTGTAAAGAAACCCTGGGGGTCTGCCTCCCTCTCCTTTTTTTAACAGGGGCTCAGAGGAGCCACTCCTGCCTGTATTTCTACACGGGGGTGAAATTTTCGGCAGCATCCTCAGGCTCCCTAAAGTGCTGGTGAGTTACGCTGACCAGCCCTCCCCTGAGCAACAGGCTGCTCCAAGAGCCCAGGTCCCTAGTGTCCCCTCTGACCAGTTTCCACACCCTCCCAGTGCAGGCAGCGTCTCCCTTCACCACACACTGGAAGCAAGGAGGAGGAGATCTCTGACTATATTCCCATCAGGGAGTTCTTGCTTCCTAAGGGGGCTGGTGAGCAGCACCGAAGAGCAGGGAAGACTACATTAGGTGAAATGCCTGGGTGGATTCTCACTCTCACCAAACAGGAAGAACGGTTTCGCATGTTCTCATCTGAAATACCGGCCGTTTGGTATACGGCCAATTTATTTTGGAGGGTCCTGGGGCACCTCAAAGAGAGATGTCATTTTTCAGTAGCCGAAAGGAGCATTCTAGTGATTCTGCAGACTTACTTAAACACTGTGGACAGGGGTAAGTAATTGTAAATGAAATAAAAGTCACAAAAGTGGATGCTCCAGGCACCAGCTAGGAATTGAGCTGTCCCCCACTTGGGCAATTCCTGGGTGTGGCGGAAGCAGTGATTTCTCTAGTTATGGTACATCAGCTGGTGTCCTACAGATACAGAGAATGTCTCCTTTCTCTGCCCATACCCTGCCTCCAGCTCTTGCACTGGGGCCTCCCCTCACCACTCCCATGCCCTCAGCTCCTCACCCTGTTGGCCTCAGCACCATCCAGTATCACCACCCAGAGCTTCCTCTCAGGGCACTGCTGTTCACTTTTCAATCTGCCCAGCTGAGCACTGCAGAACCCCCAGGGGGCGCTAGTCCTAGTGCAGTCATAGGAGATGTGTACGTTTAAAGAGAAAATTTGTGGCACTTGAAAGCAAAGCATCTTGAAAGATGGATGCCATTATCTACTTCACACAAAGGGCCCTTATAGGCTAGCAGTGGCCTTGATCTGACTAATCCATCATCTCTGGGTGACCTATTCAAGGTCTAGGGCCCACTTTCATCCCTTTATCTGCATACTCCTAACCTCTGAACCAGGCTTCCCTAGTCCATAGTCCATGACGTGCTCTACAGGATACAAGCAAGAATTAAAGACCTCCTCCCATGTAATATATGACCCCTGAATTACATCATCTCAGTGTCAAATGGGGTCTTGCAGGAACCGTCTGGAACTGTAAAAACCTAAGTAACAGGAGCAGGTGTGTTTTCTCCCATCCAATGAGCACTTCATTGTATAAATCAGGGGTCAGCAAACTCTCTTCTATAAAGGACCAGGCAGTAAATATTTTAGACTCTAGGCATAAAATCTCTGCCACAACTACGCAGTTCTGCCTTGGAGTGCAAAAGCAGCATTGACAATACCGAAATGAATGAGCATCACTGGGTTCCAATAAAACTTTATTTATGGACACAAATTTAAATTTCATATGCTTTTCATGTGTGATGAACTGTTCTTCTTTTGATTCTTTTTCAACCATTTAAAGATGTAAAAACTATTCTTAGCTCACAGGCCATATAAAAACAGGGAGCAGGCTGCATTTGGTGTGTGGTTGTAGTTGCCCTGTTATAACTGACTTATAAGATTGCTTCCAACTCAAGCATTTCATGATTATGTACTTAGCTTGACCAGAAATTAAGTCCTAAATTAGTATAAGTATTAATCCCATTGAATAGGCATTTATTTTACAGAGTAGAACTGGGTGTTTCTTTTTGTAAAACACTATAAAAAAAGGAGTGTCTTGGGGCGAGCCTGGTGGCATAGTGGTTAAGTTAGTGTGCTCTGCTTCCATGGCCCAGGGTTCGCAGGTTCAGATCCCAGGTGTGGACTTACACACCGCTCATCCAGCCATGCTGTGGAGGCATCCCACATACAAAATTTAGGAGGATTGGCACACATGTTAGCTCAGCCACAGTCTTCCTCACTGAAAAGGAAAAAAACAAGGAGTATCTCATTCAAAAAATTCCTGTCCTTTTTGTTTGATAGGCCAGCCCCACACCTACTTGGGATGTTTACTGAGTTAGGATGGTGAAGACGACCCTGCAGAAGGGCAGCACGTTGGGACTGTTGGTGAACTCAGTATGGGGTTAGTGTCTGCCTGTCCCCTGCAAGGCAGTCACCTGGGAGAGCCTGGCCCTGGAGAGGCACCTGGAAACAGTGCTGGGCCCAGGCTTGAGTTCTGAGTCTGTCACTAACTTAAGCCACTGCCTTCAACTAAGAACGGCCTTTCTAGGCCTGAACCTCAGTGACCCCCTGCCCCAGGACACCAGCCCAATTCCACCATGAACCCAGATCAGCCTTAACAGAATCTGGTCCCCACGGGCAGCCTGCTTGCCCCTGACAGGCTGTAACCCCCTTTTCGGCAGGGCAGCACAGATGAGCTTATTTTCTAACAGAATTGACCTGTCCCCCTTCCTGCTGGGCTCAAACCCTTAACCTGTCCTCTTTCTGCTGTACATACGTCCTCCTCTCCTCACAGAGCCGCATCCCATGGCCCAGCGGAGGCGCCTCTTCCATCTTCAATTCCCTAAATGATCTGAGGTAGGTCTTCACAATTTCCACCTACGAACCCTTCCTCCAAACCTGTCCCAACTCAACTTGCACCTAAGAGATAAAGTAGACGTCTCACAGGAGGACTTGTCTGGGCTCAGGGCTGCGGGTGGCTGTCCTTTTTTCTCTGCCACCCTGCATGGCAGGGGACAATGCTTGGCTAGAAAGTCAGCCCAAGAGGCCGGCCCAGTGGCGCAGCAGTTAAGTGTGCACATTCCACTTTGGCGGCCTGGGGTTCGCTGGTTTGGATCCCGGGTGCAGACATGGCACTGCTTGGCAAGCCATGCTGTGGTAGGCGTCCCACATAGAAAGTAGAGGAAGAGGGGCACGGATGTTAGCTCAGGGTGAGACTTCCCCAGCAAAAAAATAAAATGCCCAAGAGCCAATCCCTCACCAGCAGCACAGAGCTCCAATGAGAGAGAGAAGGTGGGTCCATCAACCAGCACTAGAAGCTTCTTATACCTACTGTCAGTGTCTCCCCTTCTCATTTTCAAGGTTAGGCTGCCAGTAGGGGCTTCTTTCTAAAGCAGACCCTACAGCAACTGTGTCACATTGTGTGTGTGTGTGTGTGGGCGGGGGTGGGGTGGGTGAAGCTACACATCCATTTCCTTAATGCAAAGAGTCATAAATAGGGTTTTAATCCATACCTTTTAAACAAAAGAGCCTGTCAATACCTGCACACTCAGAAGACTCGCATGCCCAGTGGATATCATCACTACTGTGCATTAGCTGGTTCTCTTTACTGCCCACAAGCCCCTGCCTTGCTCAACACGTGATTCATCGCATAGAAATGAAATGCTAATGCAGCTTCTGAAAATCCCCTTTATACTTTTTTGAGGAACCAAGTGACACATGTAGAAAGTTCTTGCTGAATGACCATGAGGCCTCAGAAGTTCTACGGGTGTTATTTAAGAAAACAAAAGCTTTAGCTGCAGTAACTCTAAAAAGTTGAAACTTTGGAGAAAATAAGCCAAAATAAAGAAGGTAAAGAGGAAAGGAAAAACCTCACCTAGACTTGTAAAAAGTCAATTACATAGTCTTTTATTTCTAGCTTGAAAAAAAACACTTAAATTACAAGGAAAATATGTACAGGATTCATCACGTTTTAAGCTGGGAGACTGGATGTGGGAGGGTGCTCAGTGTCCCTTGCTGGGACAGGCTGGGACAGATTAGGTGACCTGCCCGAGGGTCCACAGCTCACTCGTCAGAGTCAAGAAGAGGACTCGGTCTCCGGACTGCCTGGCCCAACCGACAATGAACAAAATATCACAGGTGTGCCAGAGCCATTTTGCTAACAAATAATTACATGCTTGTTTAGTGTTTAAGAGAAATCTTAATTATTCTGAGAGATCTCTGTAGAATCATCCTAGCGACGTGTATGATTGAGAAAATTCTTAAAGAAAAACAAATAAGCTTGTCTCCCCGATGAGACCCACTGCTTCTCCCCAGGCGCCACCGGCCTTTCTGGGACAGTGACATGGAGTAGTGGGCTCCGTAAAGTCCTGACAGGGACATCAGCAGCTTCAGGAGCTCACTCCTCTTCCTGCAGGCCGGTGGAGCAGGCCAATGCTTTGCTTCAAAGTGCTTTGGAGAACATCTTCTTACTCCTTCTCTGGAAACACAACGACAGACACAGAGTCCCAGGCATCTTCCGTTGGGGAGCTGTCCTTGTCCAAGGCGTCTAAGATAGGCTGAGCCGGGTCCTTTAAATACTGGAAAAGGTTGAAAACGAACATCGTAACTAGTTTATCAGTTCAAAATACCAGACCTTTTACCTAAGTTTCAGTTGGCACAATCATATTTTATACAAGTGTAAACTTCCTCTTCTGTTCACCAACGAAACAACTTCTGAAACTTGAACACCTCTTCGCCCCCATCTCATGAATAACTTGGACACAAATCCAAGGGCCAGCGAGCTAACACTCTGAAGGTGTGAAAGGGCACAACTCAGGAAAAGTAAGCTCTGATTGCTGCCCTGGCTGCAGGCCTGTGGATTATTAATCCTAAAATGTCTCTCAAATTCTGACTTTTCGGTGAAGGAGGAAACAGGCCCTCTTGTTCACCTACAATGGGGGAAAAGAGGGAAAGCTCACGAGCATTTTTCTCAGCCACTCCACCCACTGGTTGTTTCTCCTTCACACAACACCCAAGAAGGTGAGAATCCGGGCTTGCAGGACACTGATCGCGGCAGTCCTGGGGGTATGGGAAAGCGGAGGTCCTCACTATAAAGTGATATTCCACAGCGCCTAACCATCCGTCTCCCCCTGGCCTCTGCTTTTGGCTTGGCCCTCAGTTCACCACGTTACCAAGAATCTACCGCCTAGCTCTTGGAAATGCTGAAAGATACTGCGATACAGTAAGCTCAGAGCTGACTGATTAAAAGAGGAACAACGATGAATCACGTGCACTTGTGAAACCTCAAAAATATACATGAAACAGGATTCAGTATGCTCATGTAACTTCAGCGACTTTTGATATGTATTTTTCACACTTTCCTAGGAAAGGGAACCAAAAGACCGTATGTTTTAGATACAGCCCCCAAAGGAATAACTAGTAGTCAGTTCATTTACTAGGGTCCAGCTGGCGGTTCTACTGTGTGAGAGAGATTATTAACACAAGTAAAATTCTGAGACCGTTGAAAGCTGTTATTTTGTGACAATATTAACCCAGGAAGGCTTTGGCTTTTTTTTGTTTGTTTTTTTTTTGTGGTAAGAACACTTTAAAATGAGTTTTACCCTCTTAAAAAATTATTCAGTGCACAATACAGAATTGCTAACTATAGGCAAGAGGTTGCACAGCAGATCTCTAGAACTTACTCATCTTGTGTAACTGAAACTTTCTACCCGTTGAACAGCAATGCCCGTTTCCCCCTCCTGTGGTCCCTGGGAACCACCATTCTACTCTCTGCTTCTATGAATCTGGCCATTTTAGATGCCCCATCTAAGTGGAATCATGCAGGATCTGTATGGAGCTTCTAGTCGAGAATTTGACATGTGATTTGTATAATGTCTTTGTACTTTAAATACCTCATAAGAGATGAAGGAAAACAGATGACTTTAACCCTTTCTAGAGGCCCCACTCTGTCTTCACAGACTAGATAGAACAGAATAAAGATTCTGTTTTCACTACCTTCACCCCGATTTTCCTGGAGAATAATAAGCCTCCAGAAGCAAATACTTTTAAACTTTCTTCTATCAGCTAGCTTCTGATCCTAAGAATGTCCTGACTATGTCCTCAGAGGGCCCAGCTGCCTCACCGGGCCTCAGGGGACTGGGGCTGTGTAGGAACACAAGACCCACTCCACTTGTCTTTCTCAAGCCTTTTAAAATACTAGTAACATCCCCTGAGCGCCTGGTGTGCAAGGTCTTGTGCTTCCGGCTCTGTGCACTTACTCTACTAGGGTCCTCCTAAGTGAGGAGGACCTCAGTTGACCCTGTCAACCCAGAGCTCCTGCTCTTGACGGCTGTCTCCACAGCCTTACCATCCTCCAGCCAGGCTTCCTTGGGGGCATTCTCCCAAAAGCACAGGACCAATATGCTGCCTGGTGGGAGGGACCTACCGCAGCCCATCCCTTGGCCAGGCCAGGCCACCATTTTTGCCAACCTCTTGCCATTTAAAAAATATTTTTAAAAATTCTGGTAAAATACACATAATATAAAATTTAGCATCTTAACCGTTTTTAAAGGTGCAGTTCAGTAATGTACAGTGTATTTGCATTGTCATGCAATCATCACCACCATCCATCTCCAAAACTTTTTTCGTTTTGCAAAATTGAAACTCCCTACCCATTAAATGCTAACTCCCCATTTCCTCCTCCCCCCAGACCCTGGCAACCACCATTCTCCACTGTGTCTCAATGAACTGAACTACTCTAAGCACCTTCTACAGATGGGATCCTGTAGTATTTGTCTTTTTGTGATGAGTTTATTTCACTTATCATAATGTGTCAGGGTTCATCCATGTTGTAGCATGGGTCAGAATTTCCTTCCTTTTTAAGGCTAATATGCCCTTGTATGTGTAGACCACATTTTATTTATCCATTCTCCATCCCTGGACACTTGGGTTGCTTCTGCCTTTTGGCTATTGTGAATAATGCTGCTGAACATGGGTGTACAAACAACCCTGTACCTCTGTGAACTCAAATCTCTGTCTCCATGGCTTTATCCACTGCTGTACTCTTAGGTGTTACTAGGGGACTATGGAGTGTGGACATATCACTCATTTATTTATTTATTATTATTTTATTATTATTATTATTATTTTTTGAGGACGATTAGCCCTGAGCTAACATCTGCTGCCAATCCTCCTCTTTTTTGCTGAGGAAGACTGGCCCTGAGCTAACATCCATGCCCATCTTCCTCTACTTTTTATGTGGGACGCCTGCCACAGCATGGCTTGACAAGTGGTGCCATGTCGGCACCCGGGATCCAAACTCGTGAACCGCGGGCCACCAAAGCGGAACGTGCGAACTTAACCGCTGCGACACCAGCCGGCCCCAATTATTATTTTTTTAAAGATTGGCACCTGAGCTAACAACTGTTGCCAATCTATTTTTTCTTTCTGCTTTTTCTCCCCAGTGCATAGTTGTATATTTTAGCTGTGGGTCCTTCTAGTTGTGACACGTGGGGTGCCACCTCAACGTGGCCTAATGAGTGGTGCCATGTCCACGCTCAGGACCTGAACCAGTGAAACCCTGGGCCGCCTGCAGCGGAGCGTGCGAACTTAACCACTCGGCCCCGGGGCCGGCCCCACGTCACTCACTTAGACCTGTGCACACATACCTCTTCTATTTGTACTGGGATGCTTGGCGGAGACTGAAACCAGTATTTAACCAGGCCTCTGTATTTCAGGACCAGGAAGAGACAGGCCCCTGCCATCACCGACAGCAACAGAAAGGTTCCAATGGCGATGAGAATCACTTGCTGAAGCTTGGTGGAGGCTAAAAAGATGACATGAAAGTGAGCAGGAGGACCATCCCACACATGATAGAAACATCGGGTAATTTTTCATGCACCACTGCGTAGTGTTCATGTCCTGGTAAGATGGACAGATGCTGCCCCTCCTCACCCAGCCCCATAGGCTTAAATTAATAGCTAGTGAAGGCAATGCAAAAATAAGGCAAGGGTTAGCTGTCTGGCGGCTCTTGCTTCCAGAGATCTCAGCACGAGCTCCTCAGACCCACAGTTAAGTGCTCTCTTCTCGCCCCCTTCTCTCTGCATCTCCCCACTCCCACCTCCCTTCACCTAATAAGCGACCCCTGATTTCACTATTTTAGGAGTATTCTTTTCCCAGCTCAGAAAGGACATAAGAAGGCGTGTGTTACCTACCATCTGCCATCGTTTCGTAGCAAGATATGTTGCTTAAATGCCCGGGTCTAGAGATGTTTAGCATTGTCCAAAGTAGTTGTGCCTTGACTTGTAAACAGTATACCGTTAAGGGTTTTAAATCACTCAGCACAATGGAGTTGGTCATGAAAGGCCCTGCAACCTGGGTAAAAAACACCAACACCACAGAGGTGAATCACCCGAGTAGACACGGTCAAGCCACTTCCATCCTCTCAAAGGTTTCCTCAAATTCACAGTGAAACACAACCACCAATAAAGAAGAAGATTCTGTTCTTAAAGAGCCAATAGCTTACGCTGGACAGATGCTATACATGAGAACTGGTGAGGAGTGTGAAGAAAGATGCTGATGGCTTCAGGGCTGTTGTTCTGGCTGGGAGGCCTCGGAGGGCCCGTCACAACCACGGAGGGACCAAAACTGGAATTTAGCAAATCTCAATTTTCCCTTTTAAAATGAACATTTGCTATTTCATGGTTAATCTTATCTAGATACTTCACGTTAGTCAACAAACAGAGAAAAAAATAATTCTAGGAAATAATGTTCCTTTAGTTCCCAGCTTGCTTCTAGTTTTAACTGAAATGTGTGGATTCCTCTCATAGTTTTGGTTAAAATGATCTTAGCAATTTATGTAATCGGCAAACAGCTGGGTCCCAAATTCTTAGAGGATTCTGTCTCCTCTCCAAGTCCTTGTGCTGCCCTCACTCAGGCCTTGTCACCTCCACACCTGGGTCACTCCAGTTAATGGCTGGGGTGACCAGATGTTGTCACTGAAACCAGTATTTCAGGCATCTGTATTTCAGGACCAGGAAAAGACGGGCCCCTGCCAAATGGGCCCCTGCCAATGACAAAGTTGTCACCGTTCCACAAGGAAATGAGAAAAAGATGGATCATATTATGGCAATATGGGATTTCTTCTAAAGGACTACTTTCTTATTTTGAGATACAGAAGAATATGCTATAGCCATTTGAAATGGTGGTATAACATGATCTGTAACATCAAAGATGAAGCTGCTAGGACAATGACTGAGAAAAAGGTTATTCAATAGTATATGGAACATAATCTTACTTTAAAAAATTTCAAATAATCATATTATTTATTAATAATAGGATTACAAATGATTTAAAATTTTTTTCCTTTTGTTTAATGGTGATGGACTGCCAGGGCCGGGGGACAAAAGTTTTTGCTCATGATGCCACATAAAGCAATTTTAAGGACAAAATTCCCTTGTGTTTATTTCAGCAGCCAGGGGGCATTTCTGAAATTGAGAATCACATGTTGCAGAGAAGAGCTAACATTCTGGCCTGAGACTGCTGTCCTTGGATAGGCCTGCTTGCAAGGCTGACCCACGGCCGGCACCTGGAAACCTGGATTTCAGGAGTGTTCCCTCCATTTCCTGCCTGATAAGGGTGGTTTATTGTACAAACAATGTGGTTTATGCTGAACACTGCTTTCCTTTTGGGAGTGTGGAATTTTGATATGTGCTGGGCAGAGGGTGCCCACATGACCTGCCCCCATAAAACCCCTGGGCGCTGAGTCTCTAATGAGCTTCCCTGGTGGACAATATTTCAGATGTGTTGTCACAGCTTGTTGTGAAGGAATTAAGTGTGTCCTGTGTGACTCTGTCAGGAGAGGAGTCTCGGAGGCTTGTGCCTTGATTCCTCCAGACTCGGCCCCATGGGCCTCTTCCCTTTGCAGATTTTGCTTTATGTCCTGTCTTTGCAATAAATCATAGCTGTGAGCTCAACTCTTTACCAAGTCCTGTAAGACCTTTGAGCAAATCTAGGGGTTGGTCTTGGGGACCCCCAACACACAGCTGGAATGGAGATCATGCCAGTGGCTTTCAGAGTCATTTTAGCCCTAGATTCGTTTGTCCATGAAAGTCCAAAGTCAAGAAGCTCTGGGTGAAAAGGGCTTTGGGGTCTCCGCAGATTCCAACTTATAACTCAACTGTTTCATTTTACACCAGAGGAAACTGCAGCCTAGAATGGCTAAGTGACATTGAACTAGTTCCAAGTAGTGGAAACACGGTCCATGCACTTTTCATTAGGGCACACTGCTCAGGGAGGCTGGTTTCAACGTCCTGGAGGGGAGTCCTCAGCCCTGCGCAGCCCGCCCAGCTCTAGGACACCAACGGCAATTCACCCTCTGGGGGCTGATTCGGTGGAGTGAAGCCATCCACTCCGTCATAAGCAACAAAAGTATGGCCAGGCCCCTGGTAGGAGCGCTGTAACATGGTGCATTCTGGACAAGAAACCAACTCAATGGTGGAGGAAAAATGTTGTCAGAGTGCCCATCCTTTCTCCTGCATTTCCAGCGCCACATCTGACGTCCAGGACGTATATAGCCCAGGATGTATATGGAAGAGGCAGTCGCCTCTCCCTTCCAGATTCTTCTAGGCTTTCTCTATTCCAGTTGAACAGCTCTTGACCTCCAATTTGGGGAAATGATTATGTCCTTCTTTACTACATGCTAAGAGTCTGTTCTTTGTGAGTTTTGCTTTCCCAGTGTTTTTAGATTCACCATAAAGAAACAAAGAGAAAGTGCAAATATAAACTATGTGGGAGAAAACCTGTGAGTCAGAGCACGGCCCCTGGGGCCAGATGTCTGTCTCTGCTTTGCTAGCTGCCAGCCGCTGACTTGGGGCAAGCTACTTCACCACCTAATCTCCCTCTCTGTGAAAGAGGTTGTTATAAAGATGAATTGAGATGTATCTAAAAGGCCTGGCCCAGTGCCACACACAAAAGAAAGCTCTCGATAAACATAAGCTCTTATCACTATTATAAAAATTATAATAATGTTGAAATTAAGAAATCATGAAGTTTACGTAGATAGTAAAACCTTATTAAATGTGGCCTAGATAATCAGGCCTGGAGATGATTAAAGGCCGTGATTTTTTTCTTGGGCTACCCAGGTACCTGTGTCAATGGTATTCCTGCCACAGTCCCTCGGGTAGCCTGCGTTCTGACAGAGCCAAGCCCTGGCTGTTCTCCATGTGCTGAGCCCTCTCAAACCCCCTGGTCCTGCTCCCTAGAAGGCTCTCCTTCCACTAGACTTTTCACCTGTTCACATAAGCCTTCTCTGCAAACTGTTCAAACCAGAGAAATGTATATAGTTGACCCCTGCAGACTGCAGTGGTGGATTCCTTGTAGAAACAGGCCCACTGAAGCTCCCCAAACTCCAGTGGGGGCAAAGGCACCATGAGCACCGGCCAAGTCTGGACCCCCAAGAACGGGGCGGGGTGGTGTCAGAGGCCCTCTGCTGGGCCTGGTGGAAGGGAGGTCTCAGCACAGTGAGGAGAACACAGGCCTTGAAAAGGAGGACGAACCCAGCTAAGTCTCAGCATGAAGGCCACACGGGGACCCCCTGTTCCCCCCGCCTGTTTTAAAGTTTACTTTCTTTTGCTGTATCAGAATCTCCGAAGAAAAGAAAATCAAAACAAAGCAGCAAAATGCTCTTGCCTTTTGGATTCCTGCCTTTTCCTTTTCCCAGTAATGGACGTAATACTGAAAAGCGACCGTGGAATCATAGATGTCAAAGGGAGGGGACAACTTGATGATAAGGGAGCCTTCTCCTGGGGTCACCCAAATGTTTTCTGGAGGCCCGACGGTAACTGGAATAGAATTACAAAAACAAAAAAGGTTATCAATATATGTACATACACACACACGTTGTATATGTAGAGATACACAACATGTATGTTGTATATACACAAATTATTTGCATACAATACATTAATATATAATTCTCTCTCTCTCTCTCTATATATATACTGTGTATACATACACACACACACATATACTTATGTATGCAATGAGTTTACATTCAGGCACACAAGACTACCAGAGACTGCCCCAGGCACACGATTTACTTGGACGGCTAGGGGGCAGGAAGCCGGGTGGGGCCACAGTGCAGCACCAGGGGCTTCTTGCCTTCAGGGGAACGAGGGGTCCTCACAGCAGTCCACCTAGCAGCCCAGAGACCAACCCTGCCTACCTCACAAGTCAGCTTGGGTAACTGGCAGGAACAGGAGCCTCCCGGCTTAAAAGCCACCAGAACTTCTCATAACGCCGCCACAGGACCAGTTTCCAGAGTCCCCACGAGGAACACAGCCAGTTCTAAGAACCACTGCACTCGGCAAAGCCCTGAGACGTGGCTTCCTACCACGTATTTAAGATTGTCCCAGGTGAGATGCCGTTTACCAGTCAGGGGTCATTTTGACCATGTGCCATGCTGCCTAGTAACAGAGTTGACATACCACCTTTATCAGGTTTCCAGAGAAACAGAGCTGGGAGGTTACCCAAAGGTCAAATTTTTATATAGAGGGGGAAGAGATTTTGTTAGCCCTCACCTACAATTTCTATATCAATGAACAAAAGTGGTATTTACAAACTTGTCAATATATTTGTCTCCTAGCTTATTGTAATACTGTGTTTAAAAATATAATAGCTCCAGCAATTCCACTCCTGGGTATTCGTCCAAAGAAAATGAAAACACCAACTCGAAAAGGTATCTGCATGCCCATGTTCACTGTAGCATTATTTATAATAGCCAAGACATGGAAGCAACCTAAGTGTCCCCTGATGGATGAATGGATAAAGAAAATGTGGTGTGTATACACACACACGGAATATTATTCAGCCATTAAAAAGAAGGAAATCTCTTCCATTTGCAGCAACATGGATGGGACCTTGAGAGCATTATGCTAAGAGAAATAAGTCAGACAGAGAAAGACAAATACCGTATGATCTCATTTATATGTGGAATCCAAAAAAAAAAAAGAACTCATAGATACGGAGAACAGATTGGTGGTTGCCAGAGGCGGGGGGTGGGTGAAATGGGTGAAGGGGGTCAAAAGGTACAAACTTCCAGTTCTAAGATAATAAGTCCTGGGGATGTCATGCACAGCATGGTGACTAGAGTTAATAATACTGTATTGTATATTTGAAACTCGGTAAGAGGTAGGTCTTAAAGATTTTCATTACAAGAAAAAAAATTGTAACTATGTGAGGTGATGATATTAACGAGACTTACTGTGGTGATCATTTTGCTACATGCAAATATCAAGTCTTTATGTTGTACGCTTGAAACTAGTATAATGTATGTAATTACATCTCAATTTAAAAAAAGAAAAAATATAATAACTGCAAAATATTACCATCGTAAGTCTGTGTGTCAAGGCTTTTCATATAATTTGCAGGGTAGCCAAGGACTATGACTCATGATGTCCTATAAATGAAAGGTCGTGGCATTTATCAAGCGAGCATTTAAACTGTGTAATTAACGGCAGGAACTCAGATCAAAGTGCAGCCTGGGTCCTACAGGTTCTGAGAGGCCTGTATCTGTACGTTTTACACCCACAGGCGCTCAGATCACTGGGAACAGTTATGTGTTCACGATGGTGGGCCTGGATTTCTCTTACGTGTGCACACTGTCCCCTAGGCTCTCCCCGGTTGGCGAGGGTTAGGCATATGGTCTGGCCACCTTTCACTCTGTGCAGAAGTAACTGGTCCCCACAGGGTTTGCACCTGTGCCTCTATCTCATTTGTTCTGATGGAGGAACTAGGCAAAAGATAGAGACAGGGCCAGGCCTGGCCCCCTGCCAGCCAGAGGGATGTTAGCAGATGGGCTGGGAGTGGCCAAAAGCTCTTTCATTGAACCTGCTCATGGACGCCGGCACAGGCATTCTCAAGCTTCCCTTTCAACAGCTAAGTGATGGAGCATGGGCAGGCACACCGACCTGCAGGGCCCAGCTGCCTGCTGTAGGTCCCTCACCTCGGCAGGACATATTCTCTAGACTCTTCCATGACTTAGACACGGGAGTGGGCGTGGGAGCATGGACACCAGCCAGGAATAGTCACCGCTGACAGGTCAGCGCTGGAAGACCCGCCCTTCTGAGCAAAGTCCTAGGTCTGGAATCTGATACCAACCTGATAAGCCTGTTTCTCGAGAAGGCCTTCTCTCACTGCACTGAAGGAAGGCTCAGGGCAACTGGGGATGACTGTTGATGGCAGCTTCCACACACACAGTGATGACTACCAACCAGGCAACACGGACTCTACGTGCGTGTCCACACAGAGCCATGTAACCACCACAGAAGGTTATCCCCACTTCCCAGAGCGGGAATCTGAAGCCCAGAGTTGAAAATAACTTGGCCAGAGTGACAGCCAGTAAATGGAAGAGCTGGGATTTGAACTCAGGTTTATGTGAAGGCAAAGTCTGCCCTCCTCAGCCACATCTCCTCCCTCCACCCCCCAGCGCTTGGTAAGCCATCGTCATATTGGTTATTCATCCTAAATCCACCGCAAGTGGTGAGAGCAGAGAGGGGATTTGAGAACACCACTGCCTCCAACTTTACAAGTGAGGGGCGGAGGATGAGAACCCAGACAGCAACTAACCGAGAATACTGCTGCCCAGCTCAGGCTGGGAGGCCAGGGAGCAGCCACTGGCCGACACTGGACCAACACGTCCATGACACATCCCGCTTCGGTTACCATCTCTTGTCCCCTGGGTGCTAGCCGGTAACCACCATTACTCTTTTTAAACTAATTCCCACTTAGGTGACATTTTATGGCTCAAATGTGTGACGGTCCTCTACTCAAGGACAAATGACTTGTCCACAGTTGACAATCAGCTGGCAAGGACTCCACTGTCTGCTCTTTCCACCCTCACATCACCTAGCTCAAGCCATTGAAGTTTTTTTTTTCTTAGCTTCTTATTACAGAAAATTTCAAACACACAGAAAGTAGAGAGAAGATCGTGACAGAAGCTCACGTACTCATCATCCAACTTTAAATCAACCGTCAAGTCACGGACAGTTTTGTTTCTTCTGTGCCCATCCTCCTTGCCCATGCCCCTCCCACTCTCTGAATTATTTTGAATCAATCTCAGACATCACATCATTTCACCAGTAAATACTTCAGTATGTATCTCTGAAAGATAGGACCCCTCCTTTTTAAAAAACATAAACAAAATCCCACTATAACACCTAAAATAAATTTAACAATAATTACTTAATATATTGGCAAATATCTAGATTTCCATACTTTGTCTTTGCATAACCTGTAGACACTGAAGAAACATGGGGCACAGCTGACCATGTGACAAAGGAATCATTGAAGGAACAAATGTACAAACTAGTATGTGACGATTCTTATGCCCCTTTCCAATATCTGGGAGCACATCGGTTCATTCAATTATTCAACAAATATTTACTGAATATCTACCACGTGCCAGGCACCATTCAGGGCTGAACTAAATTCTTTGTTGAACATAAAAGAAACTGTGCCAGAAGAGGTAAGGGTGATCAGTGAAGCCAGTAGGCTGGCAACCCCTCCAGCACAGAGGTTGGTAAACTTTTTCAGCAAATTGCTAAAGTAAATTTAGGCTTTGCAGGCTAGACAGCCCATGTCGCAACTACTCAACTCTACTGTTAGAATGGACGCCTCCACAGACAATCCATTAAAAGATGGTGAAACTGCATTCCAATAAAACTTTATTTACAAGAGGTTGGTGGGCCGGATTTGGCCTGCAGGCTGTAGTTTGCCGACCGCTGGTCTAGCAAATCACACTTTCCTAGCACCAGCCTCCATGGCTAGTACTTGGGTTTAACCATCATACCCACCTGTGTGCTGGTTACTTAGGGTGAGAGGCAGGACCGAGGTGCATGGAGTCAACGCTGTTCAGTAAGGAAGAAAGTGAAGAAAAGCTGGAAACGATAACGGAAGTTTCAGACCCAAGTTCTCTTACCATTCCGAAAGTGCTGGAACCAAGGTACCGTCACCCAGGCAGAAACGCGTCCTTCTAGCTCAGCTTGGACACGTAAAGAGACGTTGAAATGCATTGGGAAACCCTTTGAGATGTTGGTTTTGGTAAAGTTGCACTCCGTCGTGGTGATTTTCACACAGTTCACCCCTTCGGGGTTATTATTGACGTCGGACCACTGACTAGTGGTACTGGAAAGGAAAAAAGGATTCCACTCACAGAATGCTCTCTTCTATCATGTGTAAGTTCCCCCAGAGCTGACTTTTTAAAAGGAGCTTTATTGAGATATAATTCATATACCATACAATTCACCCATTTTAAGTATATGATTCTATCGCTTTCAGTGTATTCAGAGGGTTGTGCAGCCATCACTACCATCAATTTTAGAACATTTTCATCATCCCCAAAAGAAACCCTGTACCTATTAGCAGTCTCCCTCTCCATTTTCCCCCAGCTCCCAAGCCCTAGGCAGCCATTAGTCTACTTTCGGTCTCTATGGATTTGCCTATTCTGGACATTTCACATAAATGGGATCATAAACTATGTGGTCTTTCGTGACTGGCTCCTTTCACTTAGCGTGTTTCACTCAGCATGTTTTCAAGCATGATACATGCTGTAGCATCTATCAGTACTTCATCTCTCCTCATGGCTGAGTAATATCCCATTGTATGGACATACCACATTTTGTTTATTCATTTATCTATTGGTGGACATGTGGGTTGGTTTCACTTTTTGGCTATTGCAAATAATGCTAAGTCTATTCACATACAAGTTTTTGTGTGGACATACGTTTTCAATTCTCTGAGGTATATTTCTAGGAGTGGAATTGCTGGGTCATATGGCAACTGTATTTTTAACTGTTTTTCAAAGCAGCTGCACCATTTCACATTGCCACCCACAATATATGAGCGTTCCAATTTCTTCACACCCTCATCAACACTTGTTATTATGTCTTTTTTATTATAGCCATCCTAGTGAATGTGCTGTGGTCTATTGCTGTGGTTTTGATTGGCATTTCCCTGATGAATAATGATGGTGAGCATCTTTTCATGTGCTCATTGGCCATCTGCGTATCTTTGAAGAACTGTCTACTCAAATCCTTTGTCTATATTTTAACTGACTTATTTGTCTTTTAATTGCTGACTTGTAAGAGTTCTTTACATATTCGGGATATAAGTCCCTTATCACATATATACTTTGCAAATATTTTCTCCCATTCTGTCCTGCAACTGATTTTAATGTTTCAAACTCAGCCCCTGCAACCTATGTCTTAGGAACGATACTGTGTTCATACAAACCCCACTCATGCTTCCTGCTAGCATGGTTTGATTTTACCCCACAGTTGCCCATTTAAAGAGAATTTGCCTCACCCATGTGAAAACCCTGCCAAATACAAAGCTACACACATCCTTGGAAGTGACAATGCACTTCTCAGAGTCCCAGTGCCACACCCCTGCATGAGACTTTAGTCCTCAGCTCTGACCTCTGTCCTTGCCTTGGGGGTCAGACTTGAGAAAAGCCAGGGAGGTGACTGCTAGAAGCCTCAGTGAAGGGCAGCAGGCAGTGTCCCCTCAAGGGACAGGCTATGCCCTGGACAGCAAGACTGGCCTGCAAAGCCAGGTCAGGGGGGACAGAAGAGATGAGGCTGGGGTCACTCCCCTGGCTTTCACACGTGCTTGTAAGTGTACCTCTGACCCCGACTGGAGACTTTTCTTCTGTTAAAGAGGATGGACAAGATGACAGCCACTTCAAGATGTGTGGCCAGGGCTTCCATAGAAAACGCCCGCCATATTCACATCCAAGCCCTGGGGGCACAGACCCTGATGGGGAGAGGCATCCCAAACCACAGGCACCCCCTTGCAGATTGGGACGTGTGCTTCAGAAGGGCTGCATGATTCTTTTTCGAGGTATACAGATACTTAGGTATTCCAACCTCCTCCCCACAGATCCCAGCTGTTGAACTTGGGCACAAGGTCCCCTACATTTCAAAGGCGCATTCCTTGATTCACCAGGGAATTGACCACCATGACCTCCTCCACTCTTCCAAACTTGCCTCTTTCCCAGAACTAATTTTAAAAACGTTTCTCAAAAAACGGGTTTAAAAAGGAACAAGCCATCCAAATTTAAATGACAGGTGAGACATGAAGGCTGGCAGTTTTGGGGGAAGGAAGAATAGGAAATGAAGCTTAGTTCTGGAATGCTGCCTCCCTCTCTATCTGCAGAGGGTAAAAATAAGGTGATGTTGGCCCCATTTAAAAGGATAGTAAAAGGAGCACAGAATCAAGAGCATGACACCGCCCATCGCCAGACTCCCAGCCTCTCGCCTGGGGCTCTCTGCAATCTGTCTGAGTCTTACCCAGAAAGTCGGCCCAGCACCTCCTCGCAACATACCCATGACGGAATGCCACTGTTCTCAAAGTTATCTAATTCTGAAAGCAACCCTCATCACGAAGGGGAACAGAACACAGTGGTTAAACACTTGGACTCTGGAGCCGCATTACCTGGGTTCAAACCCCAGTTACTTCACTTCTCTGTTCCTCACACTCCTTATCCATAAAATGGGGAATAACCACAGCATCCGCCTCCCAGAGCTGCCGTGAAGGTTGAACCAGTGGATGCCAGGAAAGACCTGGGCCGGGGCCTGGTGCCTGGTAAGCACCACATAAATTATTCCTTCAACACCTCGGCAGCGATTTTATTGTGAGCCTCTTTTAGATCACTTCCAAAAATGGTAAGTAAGTTTGTCCCCTTTGACCCAGCAATTTCTCTTCTAGAAATCTTAGAAAACACTGAGAGATGATTTATATATGAGGACATTACTCATAACAGTCATAAACTGTCAACTACCTACACCCGTGAACGGGGGAAAAGTTAAATACATCACGTGTGATACATCATATAATAAAAGGTGCAATGAAAATGCTTACACAGAAATGATCATATGAAAAAATGCTCACGCTTAAATTACGTTAAGTTAAAAAGAAATGAAAAAACAAAGCAGGACCCGAAAGTGTAACCCCGGTTTTGTTTCATTTATATACACAGACCAGCACATTTTCAAATAAGTCCGTGCATGCAGAAAAACGCCTAGAGAGAAATACCCTAAAATGAGAATAGTAATTATTCTTAGACTGTAGAACACCAGGGTTGTTTTAATTTTATTCTTTCTACTTTTGGGGGTTTTCCAGATTTTTTATAAAGAACATGTATTGCTATTAAAATCAGGAAAAAAAAGAAATTAAGAAAAATGTTTTGAGAAGACTGGGCTGGGCAGGTCCTGGCCTGGCAGCAGACAGGCGGGGCCTCACTGAGGAAGGGCCTGCTGCCTGCCTGTGTGTTTTTTCAAGGAAAAGCAGAAATTGTTTTTTTAAGTGAACGCTCCAGATTTCTTAATGTTGACACTAATTAGAAAAATAAATAAATAAGGCGCCAGCCCAGTGGCGTCATGGTTAAGTTCATGCACTCTGCTTACGTGGCCCTGGGTTCACAGGTGTGGATCCCAGGCATGGACCTAGTACCACTTGTCAAGCCACACTGTGGCAGCATCCCACAAAAATAGAAGAAGACTGGCACAGATGTTAGCTCAGGGCCAATCTTCCTCAAGCAAAAAGAGGAGGATTGGCAACAATGTTAGCTCAGGGCCAATCTTCCTCACCAAAAAAGAAAACACTGTGAGCCAAACACAGATTGCAGGCCACACTATCTGCAACCCCTGATTTAAACTTTCAATTTTCCCACAAAGTGCGCTAAGTAATTTTAGCTTCGCTACTGTGACTCAAAAAAGAATCTCCTTCACACTTTAGAGAAACAGAACGGCAAGTGGTAAGTGCCAAGGACCTCAAAATTAAATTATTTAATGTATCTAAAACATCCCAAACATGTAAAAGTACCTAAAAAACAAGACAAAGCAAAGGCCCTCTTCCATCAACAAATCCGCAATTGGAAAAGAAAACAAAATTGGCCTCAGGTTCAGTTTTTAGTGACCCCTCAACTTTCCTGGACGTTGATCCTCACCCCAACGTTTGTTTGTTTCTTTCTTTTTTCCCTAATATTAGCCCTGAGCTAATGTCTGTTGCCAACTTCTTTTTTTTTCTCCCCAAAGCCCCCAAGTACATAGTTGTATATTCTAGTTGCAGATCCTTCTGGTTGTCCCGTGTGGGACGCCGCCGCAACATGGCCTGATGAGCAGTGCCAGGTCTGCACCCAGGATCTGAACCCGCGAAACCCTGGGCCTTCCAAAGAGGAGCACGCGAACTTAACCACTCTGCCATGGGACTGGCCCCCCAGCCTTTGTTTATTTTACCAAAACCAACCTCTAACCTGAAAAATATCTATGAAACGCTTTTTGAAAAAAAAACAAAAAGAAGCAAGTTAGTCTGTGATATGAAACTGTCAAAGGCTTTAACATTTTTTTCTAGTATTTAGAGGCACTCCGCCAACCCACAAATGTACTTCTCCGTTCAAGGCTAAGGAATGTAGTCAATAAATCAGTGGTGACCTCCCTTGACTGGAATCATTAGCTATAGGATACTATGTTTACGACGTTACGGGCATGTGACCTGTGTAGAGGCACAAAGATTCGCTCTTATGAGAGCACTTGCTTTGATGCCCTGCTGTTGCCATCTTGAAATTCTTAATAACTTTTGAACAAGGGGCCCCGGCATTTTCATTTGGCACTGGGCCCCACAAATTATGTAGCTGGTCCTCCAGGACTGGTCCATGTAATACAGATTATCATGATTGTAATTTAGAATTACTTGAGAAATAGATAAATGTGATTCAGAGATAACCCCCAAATTCTGTTTAGAATCTATTTTTATTAAGCAAATATTGTTACAATGGACATGTAAAGATGAAAAAGACCTCTGGAAACCCACTCCTCTAAGAAACTAACTGCCTGTAATTTTTCCAGATTCCCTCCCTGTTCTTGATTGCAGATACATTCCAAATTTTACACAGTTGCAACCGCTATCAGATGACACATAGTTATCCTTTTCCGTGGTTGCCTAATTGCTTAACCACAAGTTAACATGACACAATTTGCCTCTTTCCTGCTGCTGCACTTCACTTCAATGAATATCTGCATGAATACAAGTTTTGTTTTGTTTTCCTGATGGGTGGTTGCATTATCTGCTTAGGATAAAAGTAATATGGACATTTCTATGACCCCAAAAGTGGAGTAGAATGACTTCCCAGGAGGGCTGTGTGAACAGATCCTGATCCAGCACTGTATCCATCAACCACATCCTCTCAAGCACGGAGCATCACCATTTATTTCTTTAAATGTTTAATTAGTAATGTAAAAGACTTAGCCAATAATTTTTTTTTTTTGAGGAAGATTAGCCCTGTGCTAACATCTGCTGCCAATCTTCCTCTTTTTTTGCTGAGGAAGACTGGCCCTGAGCTAACATCCATGCCCATCTTCCTCTATTTTATACGTGGGACGCCTGCCACAGCATGGCGTGCCAAGTGGTGCCATGTCCGCACCCGGGATCCGAACCGGGGAACCCTGGGCCACTGAAGTGGAACGTGTGCACTTAACTGCTGCACCACTGGGCCGGCCCCTTAGCCAATAATTTTAACTTAGTCTTCGTGAACCTATTTAAGAAGATAAACAAGTAATAATTAAGCACTGGGTTTTGCCTTTCTTCCTCCTTTATGTGTTTGTACTGCAAATCAAGTGACAGCAAACAGTGAACACTCTGAAAAGGAGGTGAGAGAGAGAACGAGGGGCTAGAAGAATATGCAAAATGGAGAACCCGGGTAGAAGCTGAGAATTAATTGTAACTAAATGAACAAATTCCTTCTGAGGCCAAATTTGGCCTATCAGCTTACATAAACCAGATTTTTAAAGCTGAAGAAGACGAAGACTAAAAGCTACCTCCTGCCCTTTCAAGACAGGAAGCCCTCTTATATAACCTTCTCCTGAAACCAAGGAGAGAATACACTCGTGCCGAGCTAAGAGGTCATGTGGTTAGGCAGCTGGTTCTCCGACAGCCAGCGCCACTAAAGCCTTCGAATGAGTGGGAGGTTGTGAAATCTCTCTCCTTGGAGATTTTGAAAGTATGAGAGAAGCATCTGCTTCCCATGAATTTGCTTACAATCCTGCCAAGAGGCAGTGACGAGCAGCGGGCCCAGGGTTCCACAACGACTCCCCCACAGCTCCCAGGAAGGACAACGACAGAAACATCCGGCTTACTATTTAAACTGCACGTGGTAGACCACCGGCCCCGTGCCATTGCCAGGGGGCACCGGCTCCCAGCTCAGAAGCTGCTCAGCGTTGTAGAGGCGAATCTTCGGGTTTTGGGGAGCAGGCAGCTGGGAAAGAGAGTCTTGAAAGGGACAGAGAATAAGAGAAGAGGGGAAGAGGCAGGTGACAAAGGGGGAGTCAAAAGGAGAAAAACCGATTACAACAATGTTTCAATGCATACTACCCAACCATTCACATAACTCGCCTTTCGTGAAAGCGCAGAGATGTTATTACGTCTTCTCCCCGGCACATCCCCAGAGCCCACCTTTGACTGAAGATCGCACCATCGACACAGCCCATGGAGAAAGAGGGGATTGCGGCTTCCTTTCCACTGGATGGTCCAGTTCATATGAACAGCCCCCGGGTGCCAGAGTCTGGCCGGACTAGAAAGCCTGTTCCACTTTTAGTACGTGCGTGTGCCTGGAGTGTGGTGAAGACTCAACTGGTGGCCATGTGACAGGCATTAGGCCCAGCCTTAGTACCAAGGGACTGTTTGTAAACCTCACACACACATGCACGCACGCACGCGCACACACCCCAAAGCAGGCGTGCAAAGTCCAAAGGCACACGAGAGGGTGAGACCTGTCTTCTGGGCTTCACCAGAGTTGCTGTGTTTCTCCAGGACCCCCAGCACCAAAATCACTGAGGTACTGGTTAAAATGCAGAGCCCCAGACCCCACCCCAGACCAGGAATCTGCATTTTCAACACGCTCCCCAGCTGATTATTATGCACATTAAAGTTTGAGAACTATAGACAACAAAAGAACACCCTCCCCCGAGAACCCCGACAAACATCAGAATCCCCCTCCCTGGGGAGACCTGAAAAACACAACCTGATCCCCGTCCACCCCAAGCAGATGCTTCATAGGACCGGGCTAGGGACTGACTGCAAGTGTGGAACCTTTTCTCCAGGAAGAAAGCACGATAATGATAAAACTTTCTCTGAGACTGAAAGATTAACGAGAAGGCGGAAAGAAAAGCTTGAAAAACATGCTGTCCCAGGATGCACAGCAGGAAATTCAAACCACACCTTCTCAGTCAACGCATCCAGTCTTGAAGAATGGTGCCTGGGTTGCCCTACCACCTGGACCACCAGCTCTTCTTCTGAAAGACAGATGCACTAGCAAAGCCTGTGGCCACTTGGTTGCTTACAAAATGCCATCATCTCCCCATCTACGAGCTGGGGTGGACCTGCATTCCAGATCTTTATTTGACCAGCTAACCAGCACTCCTCCCAATTCATACCTGGCCTCCTGAAAGCCAGGGCCGAAGGCAGACAGACAGACAGGCGCAGTGTGGCGGCCGGCCGCTCTCCTGGGAGGCCCAGCCCGCACACAGGCTGCTACGGCACAGCGGATCCCAAAACCGAGCTGAGAACTGAAGGCCTGCTTCTAGGGAGGCCATGGAGCGCCTTGGTTGGGGCTGGGCACCCATCAAAGAATCTTAGAGACCTCCTTTTACCGCCTGTATGAGTTTCTAGTTGATGCTGAATGAAATTACCACAAATTGAGCGGCTTAAAACCACTCAGATTTATGCTCTTACAGTTCTGGAAGTTTGAAATAGTTCTCACTGGGCGAAAGTCAAGGAGTTGGCAGGGCCGTGTTCCTTCTGGAGGCTCCAGGGGAGACTGTGTGTCCTCGCCTTTTCCAGCTTCTAGAAGCTGCTGACATTCTTTGGCTCGTGGCCCCTTCCTCCAGCAACGCTGGGCGGAGGTCTTCTTGTGCTGCCATCTCTCTGGTTCTGATTCTTCCGCCTCCCTCTTCCATCTGGAAGGACCCACGTGGTTACACCGAGCCCACACAGGCCAAAAGTCCAGGATAATCTCCCCAACTCAGGATCCTTAATTTACTCACTTCTGCAAAGTCCCTTTTGCCATGTAAGGTGACACAATGACAGGTGCCAGGGATTAGCACGTGGGCCTCTTTGGGGACCATCATTCTGCCTGCCACAGTGGCCACTTGGTTACTCACAGAATGCCAGCATCTGGCCATCTCTAGGGAGGAGCCAGTAGGAATTCCCTCTCCCCAGTCTCGACATGCAGCTAAGAAAGGAAGCCCCAAGGGGCCAGCGAGGAAGGACAGGCTTCCACCCCAACCGCCGTGTGGACCAGAAGAAACACTCCCCTGTAAAAGCTGGAGCCTACAGACTTTCACTTTCTTCGGCTTTCATCTTACTGAGGTGTGGGAGAGAGCACCGGCGGTTTTGATCTGATATTTAAGTTTCTTGGAATCCCCTCTCTCACCACATGCAGAGAAGAAAACAAGTCTTCGTACTGTGGATTCCACAGTGAAGTGCCACAGGCTGCCTACTTACTAACAACCGCCTTACACGGGTGCCCTCCGCACCTCTCGGAAGGCCGGGCCCCGAACGGCCTCACACCCTTTAGTCCGGCCCACATGGCCTCCCCTGCTCCTGAGAAATCTTTACTTCTCTCCATGGAGCTTTTCAGCCGAGTCCTGGGTTTACCCCACAGTGGTCAGGAGCCTGGATTCCAGGACTAGACCCCCAGGGTTCAAATCCACCCGCTCCTTGTGCGACCTTGGGCAAGTGGTTTAGCCCCTTTGTGCCTCGCTGTTTCATCTGTCTGAGGGGAATGACAACAGTACAGACATCAGAGGGCTGTTACGAGGAAGGAACGGGTTGATCTTTCCTGCAGTGCTGAGAACAGTGTGAGCACCGTGGGATCGCCGCCTCTGCTCGCTGCTGGCAGCTGTCCGACAGTCCCCCCCCCAGACCCCAGCGTGGTGAGCTCCAGGAAGGCTGGCAGTGTCAGATCTGGGGGCGCCTTCACCCCCTGTGCCTAGAACAGTAAGCACTCAAGCTCTGGTGAATGAGCGGCCTGCAGCCCAGCAGTCTGCTCTTCTGCAGATGATGTCAGCACTTTGCTGCGTCCTCAGCTTGCATTTGTCTGCTCAAAACCCATGCAAAGCTCAGGCTCTCTTTTCCCTCCCCGGCTTTATGCGTGAGTCCCTCCTTTGTCTCTGGTCCCAGAGGCCAGCGCAGGAGTGGGTGGACAACTCTGGGCCATGGACTTAGCTGGTTGGCTCTGAACAGTCAATATACCTGGGCCATGGCACCTGCTGTCTACAGTGTTGACAAAGGCTTGGTGGGAAGAGAACAGGATTTATGGACAAAGGGCTTTAGCTGGAATCCTGCTCCCGCCATCTCTAACCACAGGATCCTGCCCAAACCCCACCCGGGCCTCAGTTTCGTCATGAATAACGAAAATGACACTATCCCTCTCGGACTTGCAGTGAGGGGCAAACGCAAGAGCATGAATGGAAGGTGAACCGACAGAGCTGCTGAAGTGTGATTTTTAAGACGTGACAACTTCAGGCTGTCCTCATTCCTCAGGAACGGCTGCTTCTGCAGGTGGCAAGCGGCAGCCAGTGACCCAGACCCCGCCTTCAGTGACCACCAGCAGGGTGCCCAGCCCTGTGCTGAGCACTGTATTCGACGGTCTGACCCAGTTGAAGGCAGAAGAGTGGCCCCCAAAGACGTCTGTGTCCTGTGCATATGTCAGCTTACATGGCAAAAGGGAATCAAGGTTGCAGACGAAATGTAGGTACCTCATCAGAAGACCTTAAAATAGGGAGATTATCCTGGGATGTTTGGGTGGACCCAATGTCATCACGAGGTTGTTTCTCTAGAAGCTGGAAAAGGCAAGGACATAATTCTCCTCCTAGAACCTAGAAAGGAATGCATCCGTACTGCTACCTTGATTTTAGCACAGTGAAATCTGCATCCGACTTCTGAGCTCCAGAACTGTAAGATAAGAAATTTGTGGTGTTTTGAGGCACTAAGCTGGTGGTGATTTACACAGCAACAACAGGAAACTACGACAGTCCCCAGTGGTAGACACCAGGGCTTCAACGACAACCCCAGCTCCTATAAAGATAAAAGTTCAGTCTCAAGTGGGGGGTACAAAGCCCCACTCTACCTTCCTTCTCCATGGTCTTTGGGGCAATGATGCATAACTATTAATGGTAAGAAGAGATAACCTACATATCAGCCATGCAAAGTGTGTCCTCTGCACCTCTCAACCACAGCTCCTTCTGTTCCGCCTTCCTGCCCCAACCCTCCACTTCTGATCCATCCTGGATCCAGATGTTTAAGATTTTATACATACTTAAGAATAGGCTACCTGGGTCTTAACAGCACAGTTTGATTAACATACATCACATATAAATAATAAAGTAAAGTACAATTAATATTAAAATTAATCATTTAATCTTGACAACTGAAGACCTTTCTGGATCTTTCCTTGAATGGGGCATTATGATGAACATCAGTGATGTTCATCCCCCTTCAGGTGAGAAGTCTAAAAAACATTGCCTGGGTCCTCAGTGATAACCAGGAAGTTGCTCTCTTCAATAAACACTGAACATCAGCTTATTTACCTGGACCATTTGTCTCTTCCTATGAAGGATGGTTTTGTTTCCTTGAGGATGATTGGGGCTATTACCTACTTCAAAAGAATGGTTGAGGAGATTAAGATGGATATGTATATATACGTACTTAGCACCTTGTCTGACCTAGCAGAGTGGCCCCATAAATGGGAGCTATTAGGATCATTGATAGAATTTGCCCCAAAGCACTCCAGCTATTTAGTGGTTTCAACTGTCGGGATTATGGACAACAGGAGTTACTTAATGTACATTCATTTGCAATGGTTTTTATTTTGCTGGGGATTTCCCGTCTTTCTCAGGGGTCTCTAAGCACTTTAGAAACTTTGGATGTTTAAGTCAGCAAATCATAGTAATAAAATTCTGTGGCACAAGTACAGATCTAATCCAAATTAAGCAGCAGCTATGACAATTACAAATAGAAGCATTAATTCTTCAACACTCAGGGAATTAAATTAAAGAGTCCATTGACTTGCCACACTTTAGTGCTGGCGATGAGTTTTCTACCTAAAGCACATGGCCACCACTTAAAGCATTGCTCCAAACTGGGTCTGGTCCGATATCTTACATATGTTATCTTTATACCAACTCTAAGTGGTAGATATTATAAATCTCCCTTTTAAAAATTCATTTCCAATACTCTCATTTTTTTCCTCTGATCATAAAAGCAATGTCATGATTATTGAAGGACACATGTAAATTATGGAAAAGTGTGGAAACTTTTCTACTGCCCATTTACTATGTACTCATCCTTAATATTTTCACTTTGTGTTTTTTTTTTATGATTAACATATTTTTGTGATTTTTTTTTTTTTGCAGGGAAAGACTCGCCCTGAGCTAACATCTGTTGCCAATCTTCTTCTTTTTCCCTCTCTTCTCCCCAAAGCCTCAGTGCATGGTTGTGTATCGCAGTTCTAAGTCCTTCTAGTGCTTCTGTGTGAGCTGCTGCCACAGCACGGCTACTGGGAGATGGATGGTGTGGTTCTGCAACCAGCGAAGGGAACCCGGCTGCTGAAGTGGGAGTGCCAAACTTTAACCACCAGGCCACCAGGGCTGGCTCATTCACTTTGTGTTTTGACTAACAAACAGCTTCTCTTTAAAATGTCCCAGTTAGTTTTCTAATTGTTTATTATGAAAAAATTTCAAATAGTCACAAAAATAAAGACTAGTATAACGTGGTGCTGCTTTTCAAAGCATCTATGGTGAAGGGCCAGTTCGTTTCCACTGAATCACACAGACCCAACTTCTATAGAATACAATAAAAGACAATTACTAGAAAGAGGGACATGCCCTTGGGTGTTGCGGCCATGTTGAACTGCAGTTTCTAAACACTTCTGCAGTCTTTGGACTCATAGCAGACAAGTCACAAACAGTTGGCAGACCACCATTAGTCAGGAACAGCACTAGTATATAAAGTACCATCACTTCCCCATCACCGATCTCAGGCAATTACCAACATTTTGCCAATCCCCAAATCTCATTTGAAGGAAGCCTGGGGGGACCTGGAGGAGGCCCAGGGAGATCTTAAGGAGGCCCAGGGAGCGGATGGACATAGGCTGCTCAAGACCTGAAGCTGGGGAGGGGTAGAGTCAGGGTTCAAAGCCAGCTGTCTGACTCCCATGGGAAAACAGTTAACCATTTAGCCAGGAGCACATCCTCAGACGCAGGGCTCCCCTTACCAAGGAGCTATGGAATTTAAGAGCCTTTGCAAGGGATGCTGGTCAAGGAAACAAACCCAAACACCTTGAGACTTCAAATGGGAGGAAACTTCTAAATTCTTGAGACTAAGTGCTACCCAACCTATGATATCAGTCTCTCCGTGGGAAAGAAGCCAGCAAAACACAAACACATTTGCATACACAGAATGTTCTCCTACCTACACCACAGTCACTGATACTTTTTTTCTTTTCTTCTAGTCTCAATATTTGGCTCATAAGTATAGTCAGTTAGTATCAGAAGTAAAGAGGCTGAGAACCCATAAGGGGCTCTCCGGATGCAAGCAGAGCTGGGATCACAAATCTCGTTTAGCTAAACCCCTTCCACCAAACAACTGGGGGTGTGGATATTTCTGGGTCCTGCTCTGGGTGCTGCGCCCCCCCCCCCCCCCCCCCCATTGATCTGATCCTGGGGAACCGACCACCTGGATTTCACAACCACTATCAAACACAACCAGGCCACTGTGAGACAGTCACGGTCACACCTCCAGGGCGGAGGTCCCTGCCGGTGGCTGACCTCCGTGGCACGAAGCTGCAGGGTAGACAGGCCTGGGTCCCGTCTGCAGCTCAGGCCACTGGGGAGGACACGTCAGGCAGAGGCTAGATCAATCAGGCCGGGATGAACAATCTGTGGCCGGCAGAAGCACCCCTTTCCCGAGCCCTGGATTCGGTTTTCCCTTTGCTCGTTTTGGGAAATTCAAAGAAGTCGACCGCACTCAATTATAGGGTTCGGGGGCGCGGGGGCGGGAGAAGAGGAGCAGCAGTGTGTCCAGATTCATGCGGGGGCAGAATGAGCGTCTCCTTCCTGAGAAGAGTGACCCAGGGATCAGGAGGCCGGGAGGGGTGACATTCGTCCCGCGCCTCCTCCTGGCCGCCGGCTCCCGGCCCAGGGACTGCCTGGAATTCCCCACCGTCCACCCCGCACCCGCCTCGAGCTCCTCGCCAGACCCCCTCCACGCAGGCCCTCACGGATCCCACTGGCTAAGCACCCCCACATGCTGCAGGCACCCGCAGACCCCAGCCGCTGCGGACACCCCGTGTACCCCTAACCGATCGGGGCTCCCCGTGGATCCCCCACCCTCTCCGGGCTCCCAGGGGAACCCACCCGATCGGGGTACCCCTGCAGATCCTCAACCGATCGGGGCCCCTCGCGGACTCCCACCCGCGGCGACGACGCCCCCGTCGGCCTGGGGTGCCCAGGCCGGGCTTACCTGCCGGGGGCGCTGCAGCGCCGCAGCCGCCGAGCAGCAGCAGCAGCAGCAGCGGCGGTGGCGGCGGCCGCATGGCCCGGGGCTCTGGGCGCCGCAGGCTCGCTGGCGACTCCGGGCGCGGCCCGGCGCCGGCGCGGGGTCCGCCG
>NC_060287.1:29524821-29525388 GCF_021613505.1 Equus quagga | reverse complement strand
CCCACCGGGGCCGGCGCTCCCGGGAACCGCGCCCCGGGGGCCCCGCGCTCCCCCGGCTCCTGCGCGCCCCCGGGCCGCCTCCCTGAGCGCGGAGCCGGCCGGCCGGGCCAGCACGGAGCAGGGGCGCCGAGGGAGCCCCGCAGACCGCCCCCCCCCCCGGGGCCTGCGACCCTTCTGGAAAGACCCCCGCGAAACCCAAGGCCCCGGGTGGGCCGCGCGCCCAGCCCCGAGGCCCCCACCCCAGGCCGACCCCTCCGCTCCCGCTGCTCCCGACCCCGGGGTCGCCCAATTCCAGGATCTTTCGCTTGAGTTTAAACTTTGGCTTTTTTAATAGCCTCTGAAGTACGTATTAAGCTTTTAGCCCCTCTTTGCAGACAGGTTCCTGGGGTGGAGTGGTCAGAAAGGCCTGGGTGGAGGAAGGAGTGGGGCTTGGGCACAGGGCGATGCGGAGGGAAGTAGAGAAACGGCCCCCATTTAATAATGGGGCGTGGGGTTGGCCGCGACACAGACTTCGAGGCGTAGGAGGAAGTCACCCCGGGAGCGGGGGCGGGGGGGGTGGGGGGGGGG
>NC_060287.1:29496615-29524721 GCF_021613505.1 Equus quagga | reverse complement strand
GGGGGGGGGGGGGGGGGGGGGGGGGGGGGGGGGGGGTCGTGGGGGGGAGGGGCGCTGCTCTCCGAGCCGAACCTGCGCTGTTTCCAGTGTGATGCCCGAAGGAGGATCTGAGGCTGCTCGGTTCTGCCACGAGGAGCGGTAAACCCAACTCCGCGCGGAAAGAAGTGGGCAAAGACGGGAATGAGCGCGGGGAGAGCAAGAAGTGCAGAACAGGGTGATCAGGGCGCAGCTGGGAACCCGCGGGGGCGGGTTCGCGACAGAGTGTTTAGCAATTCAGAAGGTTACTCTGGGACTTCTTGCCTTCTATTTCCCTTTTATAGAATTGTTTGGAAATTGGCCACCATTGTAACAAATACGTGATGAACTCTCTAGCAGTTATTTGAATGATACTTGGAGTCAGTTTCTCAAGACATGGAGCCATGTGTATATGTTAAGAAAAAAGCAGGATATAAATCAGAATCTTTGCAAAAATGATGCATTGAAAATGACTGGAGGAAACATGCCAAAATACTCACATGAAATAGGTAGTGGGATTATGAATGGTAACAGTTTTCTTTTTTATACTTTTCTCTTTTTCCCCCCCGCAATGGGCATATTTTACTGCTATAATCAGGAAAAAAAAGCATCATGTTGAAGAAAGGACAACCGTGCGCCGGTCTCAGCGCAGCCAGGAGGGCTCCTGACCTCTCTCGAGGTGGTGTTTTCAGGGGCAGTGACAGTGAAGCCTGTGGTCTTTGAGGAGGATGGTGACACTCCTAGGGGGCTGCTTATTTCATCCCAGCTGGAGAACTGCTTGCAAAACTCCTCTCTGCTGAAACTTAGAGGGCTTGTTTTCCTTACAGAAGTCCTTGGCAGAGTGCTAAAAGGAGCATGCCCAGTTTGGGACTTGGGTGGGTATCCTGCTGTCCCACAATATCCCCAAAGCCGGTAACTGTCCCCCGACTGCAGAGCAGCTCACCATTGAAAAGCCAATTTTCAGGGGCTGGCATTGCCATTTTCCTGTTCCTTCCGACTGGAAGACTTATGAAGTCACGGATAGATGACGCTGACTTCCATCGAGATTCTCCATCTGAAAAGAACAGGAAGCCAGTCTAGTTGGTAGTTCTTGCGAAGGATGTCTATCATCCACTGCCCTCTGTCTGGTTCCATTTGCACCCCACGTATCATCATGCAACACCTCGATTATTGCATGTAACCTTGTGAGTCCCCTTCTGCAGCTTCCACCTTGGAGAATTATTGTGAAACTACTGAAAGCTTAAACCTCAGAGGCCCTCGCTTGCACAAGCCGTGGAAGGGGCAGCTGGCGCTGCGTTCACAGGGTCATATGCTTTTATGAAATCTGCAGAGTAAGAGATTTCACCCACGGTGATTAAGACCTCTGTCTCTTTCCTCTCCGACTTCTCCTTTAACATACTTCTCTTGGCGGGTGGTGTTGGGGTGGCTCTGGCGTTTTTGAGGCATGTCTTGACATCAACAACAAATTGCGAAGTTAAAAGAAACTTTTCTAAACTGTCAATAATAAGAAACATTTTGATAAATCATTCTAGAGGAAAGACTGAATTCACTTTCTATAGAGAATATTACAAAAGGTTGTGGTAAGTAGACGTACACATCACACAGTCAAAGATGTAGGTAAAAAAGTATTAGAGTCAGGCTGTTAGCTAATACAAATAGTATTTTATTTTTCAACAATTTGTAACTTCTTGTGATTTGTTTTCTCATTCTAGATAAATACGCCCTTTTGAACCTTGTTCTGTATTCTTCGTTATGTATTCTTTAACAAGGAGGGCTCCCCCATGTTATATAAACTTCAGCCTTAAAAACCCGAATCACCCCATCTCTTTCCATTAATTTGCTACCTTCCAACCAGTTGATCGTCCCTAGATATTTTCCTCATGCTGATAATCTAGAGGTGCTCCCCTCCCCTCCCTCAGGAGGGTGGATGACGGGCGGCAGAGAGAAACCAACATTGGTTGATGGCCAGTGGGGCTTCTACCTGTGTTATGCCACTCAGTCCGCACAGCTAGGGGGGTTATAACAGCCATTTCACAGATGAGGAGACCCAGGCCCAGAGAGTTAGGTGACTAGCCCCGTGGAGGCCCAGAGAGTTAGGTGACTAGCCCCGTGGTGGATTTGTACCGTGTCGATTTTACGAAGCCATAACTGCGTTTTCTAGCATTCCCCTCCTTGCATAGTTCTGGTTAGCATGGGCCCGGGAAGTAGGGTTTGGTACAAGATTTGAAAGGCAGCAGTGAAGGGGCAGCCATAGTGCTTTACTCTGGGGAGGCTGGGGCAGGACGTAGGGCCCTGCTGTGGTTCATAATGTCGTGGCTGATGTGCTGGCATGCTGGATGGCTGGGACCGCAGCCAGGCCGGAGGCTCCTCCAGCTCCTGCTGGATCCTCTGCTTCAGCTTCCCTGTCACGTGGGCCAGGTGTGCGTTTAGCTCTGTGACAAAGGGCGCCAGCTTTTCCTGCAGGACAGTCACGCTGTTGGAGGCCTGGAGATGATGCGAGACTGACGCGGTTCCAACTTGTTCCTGCATGTGCTGCCTCGCATCCACCTTCTCTTCCCGCCCTGAGAACTTTGGCCTCCAGTCCCAGACGGGAAAAACAGTCTCACGTAGACTGTGTAGCCAACCCCTGTGATTGCTTTAATGGCAAATTCCTCTCTCTCTCTCACACACGCACACATCACATGCTGGTTCTGCTTCTCCGATCCAAACCTGGCTGACCATACCCCCAAATCACACAGCAAACAAGTGCTGAGCTGGTCCCATCTGATTCCAAAGCCCCTTGCATCTCACACCAAACTTCTCATCCTGCCATTTCAGTTTTCCCTAATCAGGCCCGGCTCTACCTGCCCGATCATACTTTCTGTGGCGCCCCAACAAGACCTGCCATCCCACCAGGGAGTCTTTGAAGATGTCCTTTGAGAAGGTCACATATGTGTTGTGTTACTTCTCTCCCGACACTGTCCGCCACACTTGTGCGCCCCTCTTCTTTCTGTCGCCTCTCACCCTCTTCCCCCCTCCCCACACCCACAATCTAAATTCTAAACTCCCTGTCTTGCCTGAGCTTCCACTTCCGGAGAGCTTTGTTGCCTTCCCTGATTACTGTCTTCCACTCTTCGATGCCATCTTAGTCAGCGCTGATCTCTGATCTCAGCGACGCCCCCAAAGTGTAGGTGGGTGAGTGTTCCCCACAGAGTCAAACCCAGCAGCAAGAGCTGTGAACGCGGAGGAGGCCGGGAGCATTGGCTAGCGCGGCCTTGATTGGGTGTCCTCTGTTCCAAGAAATTCCAGCAGCAAGGTCAGAGAGATTAGCACGTAAGTAGAAGACAAATTCACCACAGGTCTCCAGTCACTGGGCCCCGTCTTCTCGCTCTGTCTGTCCCAGGCCAGTGTCCTCCTTTCATCTCCCTGCAGTTGTCTCATTTCTGCTTCCCCAGTGGGGCCACCATAAACCTCATTCCAAAGATACGTACTCTTTTCTCCTCTACTTCCTCCTATGAGGGACTTTTGTAAGAGTAACTGTTACAAAATGGGACCTTCTGCATTTCATTCCTCTGTCAAACAGGGAAGGGATAATATCCTGAAATTTGGCAGGGGGAAGAAAGAACAGGCAGAGGGGAAGACATTTTACTGGTCCTCTTAACCCCCTTAAAAAGAGACAGCATGCCTACATTTTAGGTAAATGGCAAAGCTTTAATATTTCTGACCCTGGTCAGTCCCCTGGAAAAGCCCCAGAATCCAGGGCCAGGCCTTCGGGAAGCTGCCCGTGCGAATGGGAAGGGACGGGCTTAAGATTTCTTCAGGCAGGATTTGTAATTCAGAGAAACTCAAACCGATCTCTGTTTTCTGGAAAGATTAAGATCATATCATCATCCTTCTGTGTTTGAATTTGTCATCTGAGGCCTGTAGGCTTCCAGGAGAAACCTAGCAGGTTGGAGGAGAATAAAGGAAGTTCAGTAACAGCCTCAGGCTAGGCGGGGCCAGGAGGCATCAGACAAGGCATCTGATGAATCATCAAAAGCCCCATCAGCAAACGAGGTGGGGGGGGGAGTGGGCTATGCCCCACCCTCCGATAAGAATAGGTATCATTTATTGAGACCCCACCGTACGTCACCCCTCCATCCTCATAACAGACCTGTGAGGGAGGGGCAGTGGTTAATTGTCTTGTTTTCTGACCACTCAGCACCTCTTGAATACCCTTGGTATATATGTGGAATTTTCAGCCTTATGAGTACTGCCCTTTCCAGAAAACTCCAATTCCCAGCCTCCTTTGCAGCCACATTACTTAGCCTGTGCCAAGCCTCCTTCCACGATAAATCTTCTCTTGGCCAAAGTTATGAAAAATTTCACCTCCAAGAACCACTAGGAGATCGCCTCAGACCCCAATTCTTCAAGAATTTTCATGAGGGAAATCAGCCCCCTATAACCCAAAGAATTTTAAGTTACTCATCCTAAAAGTTACAAACACTTATTATTCTAACCCTCTTTGCAGACATATATACGAATATCCTTTCAAATATATTCTTTACCTTGTTTGTTGTGATTCCCTTTATTTTCAAAATATATATTTGAATCTTTTTTTCCAGACATGTTTTCTAATTTGATTACTATTGTTAGCGAGCGAGGGGCTTGCCCTGCTCTCCGAGATCTGAGTCAATTAATCACAATGAGGTAGAGACTGAGAGAGGAAGCTTTAATTTGATTAGCCGGCATAATCGGAAGATGGGTGACTAATGTCTCAAAAAACCCATCTTGAAGAATTACAGGATCTGAGGTAGTTATATAGGGGAAACGGGCAGTAAGGTAGGGGTTTAGAAATGTCGGCCTTCAGGCACGACAGACTCCAGGGGTCCCTCATTGTTCTTTTCTTCTGTCAGTGATGATAAATATCCTACAGGTGTTCCTTCTTCCTGGTGGCCTTCTTATCCCTTGGGAAAATTTGTAAGATTGTTAAGAACAAAGCTATGAGAGTCCCTCGGCAGGGGTATGTGCCCAGGATCAGAACCAGAAAATCATGAAAGCGTGTAGCAATTTATAATGATCGTGCGCTAGAAGGGTTATAACTAGGAAAGGGTCGTTCAGGGTAACAAGATGGCCTCACTTATGTTCACTTGCACTATTATTCTTCCTGTCTGGAAAATGTATACCAGAACCTGTTGTCAAACGTATACCATGGGTTTGTTTACCTGGGAGAACAAGGGCCTTCCTTCCATGTGTGTGTATGCACACACGCGTGTGTACATGTCTTGGAGGAGTGTTATGGACTGAATGTCTTCCCCCCAAAGGAAATCTTGCAATGGTATTTGGAGGTGGGGCCTTGGGGAGGTAATTATGGTTAGATGAGGTCATGAGGGTGGGGCCCTCGTGATGGGATTAGTGGCGTTCCGCAAGCCAGGAAGAGAGCTTGCGCCATGCTGGCCACCTGCTCTCAGACTTCCAGCCCCGGAACTGCGAGAAAGTAAATTTGGGTTGTGTAAGCCACCTGGTCTATGGTATTTCATCATGGCAGCCAAGCTGACTAAGACCAGGAGTCTTGATCTCTGCCTACGCCAATGTGTAAAAAAGACTCGTAAAACAGAGGTGTTAGGAACCAAAGTGAAAACGTCACCTGGCTTCCACCTGATGGATGTTCCTCTCACTTCGTGGAGAACGTTTAGGGAACAGCGGTAGTCACATTTTGGAAAGTTTGGGCTTGAACCGCCACAACACAACCAACCTGTGGGAACTCAGTCCCGGGCAGTGCAGTTCCTGTTCCGCAGCCACTCAGAAGTCGCCAGTCAGCGTTTGTGGTGGCACAACCGCATTGCCACATTGAGGGGGTACAATTCCAGGCACAAGTAAAGAAACTTGATGTTTTAACTCACTCAGGAAGCCTGACTAGGGACAAACGAATGACTTCTCCGGGGCTCTGTGAATTGTTGAGACCACTCTGGGGGGCCTCCATTCCTTCCATCAGAGACTCCCAGTGATGGGGGGACCCAGGCTGGGGGCCCTCAGCTCAGAGATGGGTGATCCAGCAGCCCTCCTGTCAATGTGCCCTGTGGAGGCCTGCCTGGGCCCCCCTGTTCTTGGGGACTGTGTGAGTTTCCTCTGCTGCTGTAACAAATGACCACAAATTTAGTGGCTTAAACAAAAATGTATTATCTTACCGTTCTAGAAGTCAGAAGTCCAAAATGGGTTGGCAGGACTGTGTTCCTTCTTGAGACTCAGAGAGAATCCATTTCCTTGCCTTTCCCCACTTCTAGAGGCTGTCTGCATTCCTTAGCTCGTGGGCCCTTCCTCCATCTTCAAGCCAGCAGTGGAGTGTCTTCAACTCTCAGTCTCTCTCTGATCTCTGCTTCTGTCATTGCATCTCTTTTTCTTTTCCTTTTTTAAAACGTGAGATATAATTGACATATTATATTAGTTTCGGGTGTACAACATAATGATTCGATACTTGTATATACTGTGAAATGATCTCCACAATAAGTCTGGTTAGCATCCATCACCACACATAGTTACAATTTTTTTTCTTGTGATGAGAACTTTAGGATCTATTCTTTTAGCAACTTTCAAGTAAACGGTACAGTATTATTAACTCTAGTTGCCATGCTGTATGTTACATCCCCAGGACTTATTTATTTTATAATTGGAAATTTGGACCTTTGGACACCCTTCGCCCATTTCATCCACACCCACCCCCTGCCTCTGGCAGCCACCAGGCTCTTCTCTGTATTTATGAGCTCTTTTTGTTTTGTTTGTTTAGATTCCACATAGAAGTGAGATCATACGGTATTTGTCTTTCTGTGTCTTATTTCACTTAGCATAATTCCCTTGAGGTCCATCCATGTTGCAGCAAATGGTAAGATTTCCTTTTGACGGCTGAATAATATTCCATTGTATGTATATATACCACATTTTCTTTATCCATTCATCCATTCATGGAAGCACCTCCTTTTTTGACCCTCCTGCCACCCTCGTCCCTTATGGGGACCCTTATGCTTGCATTGGGCCCACCTAGATAATCCAGGATAATCTCCCCATCTTAAGAGCTTTATCTTCATCACATCTGCAAAGTCCTTTTCACCAAGCAAAGTAACATATTCACAGGTGTGGGGGGATTAGGACGTGGGCATCTTGGGAGCCATCATTCAGCCCTCCACAGGGGCTGCACAGGCTGACACCAGACAGGTGGGGGCTGCTCTCCACACCTCTGCCTTGGGCTCTTGAAGCCCCTCAGTCTCGCACTGTCCGCTCAGCCGGCACACACACCTCCGAAGCCTGGTCTCCCTAGGCTGGTCACTACACTAACACACCTTCTCTCTCAAAAGCTGCAGGGTGTGGCCCTTCCAGGGCAACACTCCCTGGAGCTGGCCTTCATCCTCTTCTTGTTAAATTCAGTGCATTGTTAACTTGGCTGGTGCAAAAGCCTACCTTATGAAAGAGCAGACAGAAGAATGAACATTCCTTTTTGGAGCTTGGGGTTAGGGCAGGTGGGGCAGAAAGGATTTGCTGCTTTTCTTGAGTAATCTGTATAAATTCATTTGTGAACAAGGCTATGACTTTCTGGTTGCAAAAAGGCAGTAGCTGGGCCATGAGCTGGGCGGTGCTGGCTAGTCATCAGGTCTACTGGTGAGTGTGTTAGGGAAGACACAGGTCTGCCCCACTCGGTCTTTCTCCTGTGTGTCACTCTCACACTACTGCCACGTTCACAACACTTCTGACACCAAATGTGTGGGTGACAATGTCTGTGACAGCAGCTGGGTGTCCTACAATTTAGCTCAATTCTGGCAATATCTACCTGGAGATGGTGTCAGGTGCCACAGCTTAAGGGCTCAGTCCCACAAGGCCGCCCCCCACTGCAGATGCCAATCGTAAGTAGTAGGTCCCCAGGTTCCCCACAGTTTCTGTCCAACTGGACTACAAATCGGAGGGTCCCACGACGCCCTCCTCAGCTTCAATTCATTTGCTAGAGTGGCTCACAGAACTCAGGGAAACACATTTACCAGTTCATTGCAGGATATGATAACGGATACAGAGGAACATCTGGGTGAAGAGATATGTGGGGTGAGGTCTGGGAGGGTCCAGAGCACAGGAGCTTCTGTCCCCGTGGAGTTGGGGTGCATCACTCTCTTGGGACATGAATGTGTTCACCAACCCGGAAGCTCTCCGAACCCCACACTGTTGGGATTTTCATGGAGGCTTCCTCACGGAGGCATGATCCATCATTAACTCCATTTCCAACCCTTCTCCCTTCTCAAGAGGATGGGGGGCAGGGCTGAAAATTCCAAGCTTCTGATCACGGCTTGTTCTTTCTAGTGACCAGCCCCCATTGGGAGCCCACCCAGAGTCACCTCATTAGAATAAAAGACACTCCTATCACCCAGGAAGTTACAAGGGTTTCGGAAGCCCTGTGCCAGGAACCTGGGGCAGAGACCAAGACCTATTTTCTATTGCTTCACAGTAGGAAAGAGAGTTATCGGAAACAGCAGGTTTCTTCATTTACTTCCTCCTCTCCCAAACAATTGTTTCTGGGGACACATTCCCCTTGAAAAAGGCTCATGCCAGAGGAGAGACTTCCAGGAAAAGCTGGTGTGTGATGTGATAACCCCAACCACCTGAATCAACACTCTGGCTTAGCCTGGGCAGTACCTACGAAATACCAGCTGAATCCTACTACGCAATAATAAAAAAATTAATGCCATATCTCGTTCTCGAGAATTCTAAGGGAGCTGAGAATAAGAAATATACTATATGGCTGTTTGTACCATATGCATGTATTATTTTTTAATATAAAGATTCATATATAAAAAAGAATACGTGATACAAAATATTAGACAAAAAATTACAGGCCAAGGGCAAATAGATGAATCTAGGAAATTAAGACAGAGAGTGTGTCATGGTGGGGAGGCAGGGTGTCCACAGGTAAATCAAAAGGTCCTATGCATTTACTACAGTCAGCTTCCTGGTAACCAAAGTAAAAACCAGACTACTTACCGTCCAAAGGTGCCTAGTACCTGAGGTAAGAGTAGACTGTTTACAAGCCAGTGCATTTTGCTTCTAGTCTGACTTCTGCTCCAGACAATGGTTCCTTTTCCCTCTGTTGGGCCTTTCATCTGTGGGCTAACTTCAAATGGAGTGTTAATTGATTTGGAACTTCTAAACTTAAACAATGCAACCTTTCGTGACTGTTTTTTTCCTTGCTATAATAATAGTATTTTTTCATTGTGGTGAATCTATAAAATACAGAAAAATAATAAAGAAGAGAAAACAATTCCCCAATAATCTTACAACCCAGAAATGACCATAGATTACGTCTTGAAACGGCTAAATTTCTGAGCAGCAATAAAGTGGCAAGGAGGCAGCATGACTTCACCCTTTTTGAGAAGGTTGTAGAAACCACACTCAGGACGGGATAGAAAGGAATCTTTCGTTTCTCATATGCTTGAGTTTCATGACTGTGTAAAAATCAGGCTGCCTCTAGTTTCAGGGCGTCTGCAGACACAGTCTTGACTTTGCAAAGCCTAGAACATGACCTGGGCCAGGGAAAAAAGATGTCAGACGCTTCACTGTCACTCTTCAGCAGCGTTCAAGCGTAAGCCTTCAGTTGCCTAACTCCTTCCGTGTAAGTCATGCAAAATCACGGGCATTGTGCAGCAGGCCATTATGTGGCCCTGATTCTCTATTTCGTGGCTGTTAAATGCTTTGTGAACTTCCCTTCTCTAGCAGAGTCTTTAATGTCAACATGAGCTTTCCTTTTTCCTTTGAAACCTCAAACACCATAGTTATGCAACTGACTGTGTGTCCACACAAAACAAATCAAAACAAACCAAACAAACTCATTTAGGTCCATTTATTGGTGAAGGCAAGAACAGAAAGAGTCCAGGGGTTGTGAAGCATGTTTAGAAGGCACAAGGTCATTTTCAATATGGTGTCCTCCCCTCCCTCCTTCCCTTGTTCCTTTCACAAATGTTTACTGAGCACCTGCTCCATGCTAGGCCCTGTTCTGAATGCAACAAACAAAACTCTGAGCTTGTGGAACTTACATTTTAGTGGAGGTGACAGAGGACACCCAGGTCAATGAGTAAACGCAGCATCTCTCATCTTGGATGACAGTGGACGTGCTATGGAGAGGATGATGAGTCAGACTGAGTTCTCCTGGTGTCTGCAGTGGCAGATTCTGCAGGAGCCCCTTCTCTCTCCAATTCCAGTGCTAGGATTAGGTTCCGAGGTGGCTGGGTCCTCCATGGGGGAGGTGGGGAACCCCTTGGCAGGAACTGAGGGGGCCCCTCAAGGGGCTGTCCCAGAAAAGCACCAATCCACATGGCTTTTCAGGGTCCCCAACTGGAGCTGTGGGAAATATTAGCTCCAGCACCTGGGAGGTGTTCCCTGAGTGGCAGTTTCTTCCTATTTGTCAAGGGGTCTTACCCTCAGCTCACAGTGCCACCACCTCCCTTGACTTGAGGGAGCCTCTAGCCCTGCCTTGGCCCTCCCAGGAGGCTCAGTGGGGAGGGGACCATTGCCTCCTGGCAATGTCCCAGTCAAATACCCAGGGACCCAGGTAAGCGGAAACACCTCCTCTCTCACTGCCCCAGGTGGCGCAGGAGGATCTACGCAACTGAAGCCTCGGAATCCACCTGGACCTTCTCAATCAAGACCGGGCGACACCCTCGTTTCCCAAATGGACATTACTAACTGCCGCATGTGAACAGTCCTAAAGAACTTTGATTTAAATGAAGGCAACACTAGTACAGAACACATTCTCCTAACACGGAAGTTTTGACCTACCCGAATACCGAAAGAGATGGACCCGCTTACTTTTTTATTTCTCCACAAATGTTTACTGAGCACTCCCCATGTGCCACACAGCGTCCTGGACGCCTGAGATACAGCCGAGACCAAAGCAGGGCAGCTAAACCTAAACTTGAACGCACCCTCGGACTTCAACAATTGAATAATTATCTACGAGGGAAAAAGTGTCATTTAAACAGGAAGCCAGAGAGAAGACTAGCGGGTAAAATTGATTACTGATATACTCTGCACTTCCGGACCCAGATAAATCTTTTCATCAGCAGGAAAAGCGCATCTGCTAAAGCGGTGGGCTCCCCTACGCCTTGGCTTCACAATACTCGGAAACGGGGGCCGTTGAATCATTTTTGCTGCGTTGTCAATTCAAAGCAGGCTCCAGGTCCAGCTTTCCAGGGCTCTAGGGCCGGACAAGGTCCAGGAAATGCGGGGAGGGCCGGCTGGCCTTGAACCTGCGATGAGCATAGCTCACATGCTCATCAACCCATTCCAAGGGGTGGGTCTGCTCTTCCCGGGCCCACTCCTCGTGTCCCTGGCGACCCAGACATCCACATCCGGGTTCTCCCCGTGCCCCCTGCCACTCAAGGGCCTGGCTCCACCCGCTGCACCTCCCGACCAGGGGGAAGGGAGGGTTTTTTGTTTCTCTGAGTCTCTCCTTTAGCGTTCCTTCCCACCTCTGCACGACCACAGCAGTGCTAACGCCAGGGCAAACGCGCAACAGAAAAGACTGTTTCTATTCCATGAATTAAATCCGTCTTTAGCCCCATCGCTTTAGAAGCAGGTTCATCTTATTCCCAAAAATAAAAACCTTCTGCTCAAGCTCGCATTTAGAGATGCTTGTAATTGGTAGGCACAGGACCCCCACAGGTGACAAGGAAAAAGAACAAGAAAAGATGATAAAGCCGATTATGAGGGGAAGAAAGCACTAGCAAGTGAAATGTGTTTTGTTGTTACTTTTCAAAAGCTACAATAGAAGAGCTGTTGGTTGCCCATGAATTAGAGGTAAAATAAAATATTTTATGTTTGTAAAACACAGCAACTGTGATGGAACATGCTTCTCCTTTAGCAACCAATTGTCAGTGGAATCTTTTTATATAAAGTTTATATTTTGGACAATTTTAGATTCACAGAAAAAGTACAAAGTGCAGAGAGTTCTGTGTGTCCCCTACTGTTTCAGCTTCCCTGAGCCTAACGTCTTACATTACTAGGGTGCATTTGTCAAAACGCAGAAACCAATATTGGTCCTTTCATAGTAACTAAACCCCAAACTTCATTTGGATTTCACCGGTTTTCACATTAATGTCCTTTTTCTGTTCCAGGACCCAATCCAGGCTGCCAGCTTACATTGCATTGGATTCTTTTTGAAATGGCAGATAGAGGGTTACAAAAAGGGTAGGACTAATTGTATATTATCCTGTTGGTACTATTGAAACCTTCTTTTGAGTTTCGTTTGCTTTTTAAAAATAGACCAAATCGAAAAGACAAACAGGGCCAGCCCTGGTGGCCTCGTGGTTAAGTTGGGCATGCTTCACTTTGGTGGCCTGGGTTTGGTTCCCAGGCGTGGACCTGCACCACTCGTCTGTCAGTGGCCATGCTCTGGCAGCAGCTCACATCCAAAAAGAGGAAGATTGGCAGCGGATGGTAGCTCAGGGCAAATCTTCCTCAGCAAACAAAGACAAACAACTGGATTTGTCCCTTACAAGCTTGCTAAGGGAAGAAATTTTTACTTTCCTTATAATCTCAACATCCTTTATTTTAAAACTGTGTACAAGGACACTTTGGGGGTGACGGATATTCATTATTTTGATTGTAGTGATGTAAAAAGTCATCAATGTACATTTCAAATATGCACAGCATAAGGTATACCGACTATACCTCAATCAAGCTGGAAAAAAAGAAACAAGGAAAAAAATTCTATGTCACATTTAAGACCTGAAACAAAGAGTTGCAAAATGCTTAGTCTGATTGTTGAGGTGGCAGGTCAATGTGTACATTCCATGAGTCAAATTCTACCTTTTAGAGAGGCTCGGTGAGAGGGAACTTTAAAGATGCTCCACCCTTAACCTGGATTGGAAATCCTGGGGTTTCCTTCCTTGGAAATCAGACCAGGAACCACATATAAAAAAAGACCCCTGTTCAGTCCTGGACACTCTGACGCCCTCAGGCAGTTCCAAAGCCTGGGGAAACTCCAGTGTCACTTTAGGCTGGGAATGCCAATAACCCAGTGATGTCATATACAAACTGTGGCTCACCCTATCTGCGGGCCAAAGGTCACTGGGGCTGATAAGGACAGAAGACACGTCGGGAGGCCAGAGTTGGCTCTGCTGAAAGCTGGCTGTGTTGTGCTTCCGGCTGGTGTTGAAGGATTTTACAAACTGACTATCACAGAATAAAACAATTAGGTATGGAAAATACAGCACATATAATACAGGTCCACAACCCTAATCTAAACTCCAGAGAGCTCTGAAAATCATAAACTTTTTCTTCACTCACAACCCGAGTTAACAAGAAGCTGTATATAGTCTTTAATTATCCTATTACATGTGAAATAGTTACACATTTCCCTTGAAAACTGGGAGCTACAGTGGTCTGATTACAGGAGGCTGGCCCACACCCTGCGGGAGGTGCTACATAATGTTACCGGTACCGTATCACTTTTCTAAAACCCCAAATTGCAAAACGTTTCTGGCCCGAGCTTTCCAGGTAAGGGGCTGTGTGCCTGGGCTGACAACCAGTCCTGCCTATTGAACACCAGGACTTGGCGTCTCGGGGAATCTTCTCAACCCACTTGTAGAGAAGAAATTTGTGTCTTCTTCTTAGCTGCAGGGGAACTGAGGCCCAGAGGCCCTGTGTTAGGGTCTGAATTGGACACAACACAACCCACCCTGGCCAGTTCAAGCAGAAAACAAGAGTACGGAAGGATATTAAGTAGCAGAAGCCTCGGGTGAGCCAGAAAATAGGTGAGGATGCCCCAGGTCTGGGCCGAGAACCTGGCTGTTGTGGGGGCACATTCTTTCCCCACAACCTCACTAGCACCAAGGCATTAAAGTGGGTATTTTTTGCCCATGTTAAAAGCAACCCCCCACAAACTTGTTTGATTTGCGTCTTGAATGAGGTTGACCATCTTTCTTTTATTTTTGGTGATGAAGATTGGCCCTGAGCTAACATCAGGGCCAATCTTCCTCTGCTTTTTGTATGTGGGATGCCGCCACAGCATGCTTTGATAAGTGGTGTAGGTCCACGCTCAGGATCCAAACCTGCAAACCCCAGGCTGCCAAGGCGGAGTGTGTGAACTTAACCACTATGCCACTAGGCTGGCCCCAAGATTGACCTTCTTTTGTTTAAGAACACTTGAATTTCCTTTTCTGTGAACTGTCTGATCATATCTTTTGCCCTTTATCGAGTAGGTTATTGCCCTTTTAAGATTGATTTGTATTAGTGATATTAGCCTTATTCAGTCATATGTATTGCCAATATGTCCCCCAGATTGTAGTTTGTCTTTTGAATTGGTTCGTGGTAATTTTTCCCATATACAAATTTACAGTGTGCATGCAGAGCAATGAAATATTAAACAACTGGAAATGAATGAGACAGCACCAAATGTGGAGAGAGAAGTTGATCACTTGGCTGGAGCAAGTGAAAAATCTTAGGGGCGTGTATATCGTATGCTCCCATTTGTATTTTTAAAATATGGTTGTGCATGCTCCACATGTTCTCTAAGGACATACAAGAAAACAACAACAGTGTTTCAACGCATGGAGACACGTTGTTTTTATGTGTACGCATAGTCTTTAAAAACACCAATGTTCTGCTCCGTCCCTCTCGGGATGTGAGTCATCTCCGTGCAGGGGATCCACGTTGTGTCTGATACCCAACCCTCAGTCACTTAGTCACTGACTTCATTATCAGATTGACTGTCGCGGTATCACAGTGCTTGTGTTCAAGTAACCCTTATTTTACTTAATATTGGCCCCAAATGGCAAGAGTAGTGAGGCTAGCAATTCGGATCTGCCAAAGAGAGCGTAAAGTGCTTCCTCTAAGTGGGAAGGTGAAAGTTCTCGACTTGATATGGAAAGAAAAAAACTGTATGCTGGGTTGCTAAGATCTATGGTAACGTTTATTACAGTATATTGTTATAATTGTTCAATTTTGTTATTAGTTATGATTGTTAATCTCTCACTGTGCCTAATATATCAATTAAACTTTATTATAGCTATGTATGTATAGCAAAAACATAGTGTACATAGGCTTCAGGACTACCCTGGCTTCAGGAGTCCCCTGGGGGTCTTTTTTTTTTTTTTGAGGAAGATTAGCCCTGAGCTAACATGTGCTGCCAATCCTCCTCTTTTTGCTGAGGAAGAATGGCCCTGAGCTAACATCCATGCCCATCTTCCTCTACTTTATATGTGGGATGCCTACCACAGCATGGCTTTTGCCAAGTGATGCCATGTCTGCACCCGGGATCTGAACCTGTGAACTCGGGTCCGCCAAGAAGTGGAACGTGCACACTTAACCGCTGTGCCACCGGGCCGGCCCCACCCCTGGGGGTCTTGGCATGTGTCCCCCACAGTTACTATTCTGTGTTACCCGCACCATCCAGGAGAGAAAGCAGAAAGGAGGACTTTTAATTCTTCATTCTTTTTAAATTGTGATGTGTGGAAGTGTTACCTTCTAAAAAAAGATTAATCAATGAATTAATTATTAATGTAATTAAATTAAATTTATAATTCTTTCACTTTATGCTTCTGAAATTTTTTTCCTCAGAAAGAAAGGACTTCCATAGTTTAATATTGTTAGTCATTCATGTTTCTTCTGAAACTTTTATTGTTTCATATTTGACCAATCTATAACTTATATTCATGTAAAGAATAAAGTGAGGAACTCATTCCTTTTGGCATTTTCATTGGGATACTGCTGAATTTAGAAAATTGCTTGGTGAGAATTGATATATTTTACAGGAACAATGTGATCTTTCTATTTACTCCAGTCTTTTTTTTCTCTTTTTTTGGTGGGGAAGATGGTTGCTGAGCTAACATCTGTGCCAATCTTCCTTCATCCTGTATGTGGGACACTGCCTCAGCATGGCTCGATGAGCAGTGTGTAGGTCCGAGCCCAGGATCCGAACCCCGTGCTGCTGAAGCAGAGCGTGTGAACGTAACCACTACACCCCTGGGCTGGCCTCTACTCACGTCTTTTTTTTATATTCCTCAAAATAATTCCTATATAGCTTTGGCTTGAATTTATTCCTCGACATTTTATCTTTTGATTTGTGGTTGCCGTGGTTATAAGAGGGATCTTTTCTTCCATTATATCTATTTTAACTCGTTTTTGTTTCTCCGTAGGGAACTCTTTCTTTTCTATATTACTTTTGTAAGGAGTTATACGGTTGAATTCCCTGATTGTTTCTGATAGTTTTCCAATGGATTGTCTTCACTTCCTCCCGTACACTGTCACATCGTCTTCAGATGGGGATGACTTTGCCTCCTCTTTCATCTGCCATCACACACCTGTGTTCTCATGTGTTGTCTCCAGACACCTAGAAATACCCAGACACAGACGATGCTTTGGTCTTTACAAACTCAGCAGACTGCCTGGGTTGGCAGGTGGGTCAGGGACAAGGCCTTAGAGTGGTTGGCCTTTGTGCTGCCTGAGGAAACAGATGTTCTTCTATCTGCAGCTGCTTCTATCTAATGGTGCTGGTTACTCAGTGCTCCTCCCCTTAACTCTCAGGGGGCGACCCCACAGGGATGTGGTATGTGACCAATAAGATCCTGAAGAGTCCCACTGTCCTCTGGAAAGAGAGGGGCCCCTGAGAAGGTGCTGAGGGATGGGGCTGGCACGGGGGACGCTATTCGACATATTTCACAATGTAACTCTGAGGTCAGTTTGGCCATCAACAACGGCAGAGAAAGGCCTGCAGATCCCATTGAGGATTTCAACAATTCCCCCGTGAGGGGGGAGAAGGCACTGAATGAGAGAGATGAGTCCAAAAAGAGGGGAAGACTGGTGTCTCTCAGCTGATGGCCAAGAACACAGTGATTCACTCAGGGACTCCACCCCATTTGGGGCAAGGAAAGAGAGGAGAGCAGTTTCCAGCTGCTAAGAACATCCTCAGACCTGGAGCTGGCCCTGTGGGGCAGAGAAGAGGCCTGGGCTGACGGGTCACTGGGGGAAGGCAGACCCTCAGGCCAGGGAGGGTCTGGGCTCCTCCTTGGAGAGGAGAGGGGAGCCATGGCCTCGAAGAGCCCCCGGACGTGTGATGCTGGGGACCAGTCCCTGCCCCAGGCACCCCACTGGGCAGTTCCACTAAAGCTAAGGACAGACAAGATGGCAAAGGAAGGCACGGCTGCAGCCTGGGATGACCTGAGCGTGCTGAGGTCCACGCGGCTTGGACTGCCTGAGGGCACCATCAGACAGACCTTGGAAGCTGGGGTGAGCTACGCAGCTTTAGAACTAACTGGAAAGGGATTGATAGAGATTTTGATTCCCGGAGTGACGTCGTTTGGCTAACCTACACTCGACCGAGCCCAGGCAGTTGTATAATCCGCTTGTAACACGTTCTCACCCACTTAGTGAAAATAGCCATCTGGCTCACACAATATTTGCTACTATGTGGTTGATGTGAGAAGACACTTTTACCAGTGGTTAAAGCCCTTCGAGTTTTTCACCTTTGACAGAGAAGACAAACTGACATGTGGTTATCATGTTATAACCACACAGTATCAAAGGTTACTTAGCTCAGTGTGAAAGTACCAGTGAGCACTGCAAACATCAAGAGGCTCAGGAAACTATTCCTCGAAGCCGTCTAATTACATCCAGTTCTGCGTGAAAAATAGGTACTTCTCAGATCAAGGTCATTTCTTTCATGCGTTAAGAAACCCTCTCAGAATGCTGAGAAGTCAGACTCTGGGAGGCGAGTCTCCTTATTACATTCTAAGGTCCCATAGAACAGCGACTGAGAGGTTCTTGGTCATTTCACTGAGACTCAGGATAATTTCAAGCGGGATGGGAGGACCTTGTCTCATTCTGGAAATAGATGTATTCAAACAGCTCAACCGACTTCACGTCAGCAAATGGTTATTGAGATCCTAAGGCATGTGGCATCCCAGAGGATGTGAAATGATAATACAGACAGACTCTGCATCCCGAATCTTTCCATCAAAGATGAAGATGGGGGCGCCGGCAGAGTGGCACAGCGGCACAGCGTTTAAGTTCGCACGTTCCGTTTCGATGGCCCAGGGTTCACCAGTTCGGATCCCGGGTGCGGACATGGCATCGCTTGGCAAGCCATGCTGTGGTAGGCCTACCACATATAAACTAGAGGAAGGTGGGCACAGATGTTAGCTCAGGGCCAGTCTTCCTCAGCAAAAAGAGGAAGATTGGCAGCAGATGTTAGCTCAGGGCTAATCTTCCTCAAAAAAAAGAAAAAAGATGAATATGGGAACAGAAATGATGCCAAGATAAGGCAGAGAAGGAGGAAGACAAAGAGAGTTCTTAGAAGGAAGGGGCAGGTCCATAGAGTCAGCTGCTCCAGAGGAAGGGATGGGAGAGGTTGGACCAAAACCTGGGGTGTGGTTGCTGGGGACGGCAATGACTTTCAGAGAGCAGCAGGCAGGGAAGCCGAATGGAGTGGGTGTGAGGAAGCCGAGAGAAGTGTGGTGATGAAACGTGGTGATGAGCTGAGGAAGTGGTAGGGCCGAAGGAAATCTGTGTCAACTTTTTTAAGCCGAGGGAGCCCTGAGCGTGTGTATGGGTGGAGGAAGGTGCCAGTGGAGGAGGGGTTAAAAGATGCAGACAACATGACAGTGATGGCCAAGCTCTCTCCGAGCCCTGCAGGCAGACCTAGCCCGGGCTTCTTAACTGCTGGAGCACATGCAGAGCACCAGCATTTCACTGTTTGATGAGTATTGTTTGAATTTCATTTGTTGTATAATGAGAACACATTAACATTTTATTTGTGAGTCAAAAAACAGCCAGAACAGGCATCTGCTAAATTCTACCTGGTTTCCTGGAGGGGCTCAGGGCAAATTTAAGCTCAGCTCAAACCTTCAATAAATATAACAATGATGGGTAAAGATATGTGGCCTATTCATACAATGGAGTATTATACAGCCATAAAAAGGAGTGAAGTACTGATACGTGCCACAACATGGATGAACCTTGAAAACGTTATGCTAAGTGAAAGAAGCCAGGAACAAAAGATGACGTTTTGTATGATTCCTTTCATCCGAAATGTCTGGAACAGGCAAATCCAGAGACACAGAAAATAGATTGGTTGTTGCCAGACTGGGGTAAGAGGAGTGGGGAGAGACTGCTTAAAAGGCACAGGGTTTCCTTTTGGGGTGATGAAAATATTTTGGCATTAGATCCAGGTAGTGGTTGCACAATATTGTGAATATACTAAAAGCCACTGAATTGTACACTTAAAATGGCTAATTTTATATTATGTGATTTTTAGCTCCATAATAATAATAATAAACCCAGCCCAAAATGATGCCGGGCCCCACCCATTGCTGGATTCTGCATCCCTCCCTTCAAGGATTGGTTACTCACTAGCTTTGCAACCACGGAGAAGTCATCCCAGTCCACAGTTTGCTGATCTCTGAAATGGGATCCTGGCATTTGTCGGGCAGGAGAACCACCCGGCACAACACGGCCACCGTTGACCTCTTGCTGTCCTCCTCACACAGTGGACCACATGACACTTGCTACAGCTTCATCACACCTCAGTCTTCAGCCAGCATTGTGGCTAAAATGTACCATGCTTGGCAGCGTGACCCACTGTCCCGGTTTACCAGGGACCGAGGGGTTTCCTCAGATGCTGAAACTGGGAAAGTCCCCAGAAAACTGGGTTGAGTTGGTAGCCCCATCTTGAACACTAGTTAAAGAGGCACGCAGAAGTCAAGGCTACGGTCTCTCTGGTCTTGGGGGACAGTCGCAGGCTGTCCTACCCTGAGACAGCCTTCTCTTGAATACAGTCACATTACAGAGATGTGTAACAGGGCTCACGTGGTCCAGGGGAGGAGGCTGGATCTACAGACAGGCGAAGCTGGAACAGCCCCGCATTAGGGGCTGTAGCATTTTCTCTTTTTGGAGTGGAAATAGGAATTTACTTTGAGGTTCACTTTGAGGTCAAAGGGTAACCTCAGGAGTGGCCCCCTCAGTCACATAGCTGCAAGGCAGCCTCGCTAGGATTACACTGATGGCGGTAGCTGGAGCTTGCCAGGACACTTTCGGCTGGACCAGGGCCTGGGGCTTATAGGCAGTTGGCGGGTGAAATGAGATGTCTCAACCTGGGAGATGCAAATAGACTGACTAATTTACAGAGAGGCCAAGGAAACTCTGAGAAAGAGTGTCTGGGACTCTGTACTCTTTTGCTTTGAAGTTCAGTGTTATTGGAGCGTGTCTGATAGATGGGGGGTGGGGGAAGCTTGACAGAAGCTGATGGAAGAAAGAACAATAGGGGCCCTGATGCACCCTAAGGGCCGGGTACCTGCAGGGGTTAAGACCTGGTGGATCTGACTGTAAGCCCAGAGCCCAAGTCATCTGGGAGGAGTGTTAGTCTGGGTGAGCCTTTGAGGGACACGACCACCAACCCATTCAGGCAGTGGTTTCCTGTGAGTCAAAAGTGGGCAGGAAATGCACCCTTCATAACAGCGCAAAGTGGAAACAACCCAAAAGCCCATCAACTTATGAATGGATAAACAAACCATGGTATATCCATATAATAGAACATATTTAGCAATAAAAAAGAAAGGAAGTTCTGATACATGCTACAAGAGGCAGGGACCTTGAAAACATTGTGCTAAATGAAAGCAACCAATCACGGAAGGTCACAGGTTGCGTGAGTCTCTTTACATGAAACGTCCAGAATAGGGAAATCCGTAGACAGAAATTAGATTAAAGGATGCCAGGGGCTGGGAGGTGGGGAATGGGGAGTGGTTGCTAATGGGTACAGAACATCACTTTCGGGGTCACACTTAAAGCCAGTGTGTCCCCTGGGGTCGTGCTGTGGAACCCCGGTAGCCCCATCATCCATGGGCATTGTTTAAACTTCGAGCCCAGCTCTTCCGGAAGGAGACTTTGAGGCCTGGGGAGGCTGAGAGGGAGAAACCGGGAGACACAGCCAGCGGGAGGACTGCACAGCCCACATGCTCTCAGCGCTCAAATGTGGGTTTTCTGGGTCACAGACCTGGTTGCCTCCCTGGGGTTTTGGTTTTCTCTCTGCCAAGCTTCCGGTTGCCATCCCTATGTGTGTGGGAGGTGTAGAGACGGCCCAGCCCAGGGTTCCACGTTCTGGCTGCACTTTAGAACTATCTGGGTCTGATCAAAGACTAGTGACGCCTTTGAGTCGATTGGGGTGGGTGATGGGGACCCATACCTTAACCGTGCAGCCAGGGTGTAAACCCTCCTTCTACAGAAAACAATAGTACGCCATAGATCAAAGAGCATGCCGGCAAAAATGGAGCAGAAAAGTATTATAAAGATGTGTCAGGCGGTTAATTAATCAACATATTATGTCATTTTGCTGGATTTTGTGATGCCCATGATGTTTGGCCCCTTTTTAAGATTTGTAGCTTGCATTTTATTTTCTCGGTCTACATATTCACCTTTGTACCTAATTTGGGATGTTTTTCTTAAAGAGGTACTCCCAATTTTGGATAAGCTTTATGCCCCACGAGCCTTGGATCTGTCCCTCGGCTAAAGGCTCACTTAGGTTCAAGTTAAACATTTTGGCAACACTTCATAGTTCTACATTTCGTCACTGCTCCCATAATGTCGGGTGTCTGGCATTTAGTGACCACTCAGTTAAGGAGGTGACGCCAGATGTGTGCATTGTAAAGGTCCGCTTTCCCCATTGCAATTAGTAAGCAATCAGTGGAGTAGTATGTTGTCACGGGACAGCTATTCTGTTCCCCAACTTTTCGTTGAATGGTTTATTTTTTTTAAAGATTTTATTTTTTTCCTTATTCTCCCCAAAGCCCCCCAGTACATAGTTGTATATTCTTCGTTGTGGGTCCTTCTAGTTGTGGCATGTGGGATGCTGCCTCAGCGTGGCCTGATGAGCAGTGCCATGTCCGCACCCAGGATTCGAACCAACGAAACACTGGGCCGCCTGCAGCGGAGCACGCAAACTTAACGACTCGGCCACGGGGCCAGCCCCTCATTGAATGGTTTTAACACCCATTGATGAGTCTGTCCTGGATCAGTTATTCCATTGGGAGTTGCAAAGTGTTGATTCAATAATTCTTTCATTAATTTTGCCTTTATGGGCTGGAATTCTTCTATGCAGAATACTCTCCCTGATCAATTTCACAGAGGATTTTAATGTCAACCAACCACAGTCCAGAAGCACTGATTCAGTCCCACAGCTTCATTTCCAGATGGGAAATACTGAGGTTCATGTTGGTAAAAAGATTTGCTCAAAATCATGAAGTCGCTAGCAATAAAGTGTTACTTTTTGTTTTAATACCAAAAGAAAAATCTTTATCTTGAAGCAACTCTGAGACACCAGAGCTGTGCATCACAATTGGTGGTTCTTTTAGAGCACCTGTCAGCATTTCCTAGAATAGGACACAGCTTGGGAAATATTACCAGGCTTTGGGAAATATTAGAAGGCTTGCCATTTAAACCAGGAACTAAATTAGCTCCCTACTCTTTAACTGCCATTATTTAACATGTCTCTGGAAGTTCTGGCTAACTCAGTAAAATAAGAAGTGAAAAAAAGGTATAATTATTGGAAATAAGAATACAAAATCACCACTACTTGCATACAGTATAATGCTTTTTCTAGAACAGCAGTTAAATCTTTTCGTCTCAGGACCCGTTTGTCTTCTTAAAATTTCCTGAGGCCCCCAAACAACTTTTGTTTATGTGGGTTATATATATATGGGTATTTACCATATAAGAAATTGAGAAAACATTTTAAAATATTTACTTATTAATTCATTCAAAATTAACAAACCAATTACATGTTAATGCAACATATTTTTTTTAATGAAAAATGGTTATATTTTCCCAACCCAAAAAGCATTTGGTGAGAAAAGTGCTATTCTTCTGCATCTTTGTAAATCCCTTTAACCTCTGGCCTGCGGGAAGGCAGCTGGAGTTTTATGTGTGCTCTGCACCCAGCAGGTGCAACGTCACACCCAAAGCAGTTGCTGGAAAATTCCACTGGACACTTGTGAGAGAATGAGAGCGAAAAAGGCAAATGAACTCTTGGTGTTATTATGAAAATAGTTTGGACCTTGCAGACTCCCCAAAATGGCTTCTGGGACCACACTTTGAGCACTTGCTGTTCTGGAACACTCAAGAGAGTCAGCTCAAAGTTTTAACTAGTATAAGTTAGCTTGGTAAAGTGGCTGGATAAATGATAAATATATGAAAACGATTCACTTCTCCATATACCAGCATCTCTGGAATCGTTATGGAGAAGCGTAAATTTCTCTGATCCTTCATTGGCCTGATGGCCCATTAGCCTGTTAACCCACTTCCTCAAATGTACACTTTCTTTTATTATGAAAATTTCCCCTTGACTAAGCATGTAGTATCGAGTTCTACTTCCTCTAATGCAGGAAAGCTTATGTTTTCATGTGTGGAACTTCAAAAACAAACATTCAACTGCCAGAAGAACAAATTACTGAGTTCGCTATTCTAGAGCATGGGAATGGATAATTCAGAATGAGTGCCAGCATGCTGATGCGGCACAACATTTAGTTTTGCAATTAGGCTCCAAACAGCGTGTCAAGAGATAAGGGCTTCAGGGTCCTGCCCACCGGTTGAAATTCCAGCTCTGCCACCTCCTGGCTGTGGGAGCTGGGGCAGACAAATTTACCCCTCTGCCTTAAGACTAAGAAGAGCTCGGTAAGTATTAGCTATCCGTAATTGCACCATAGGTGTGATATAACACATCATCTAGGAATAAACATAAACTTGGCATGCTCACACCATGTCACAGGGATGTTGCTAAGATAAGCAGTGATGGACCTACAGTTTCTAGAACAGTTCATGGTTCCAGGATTATCTAGACGATTCTAGAATTGTGTGCCTCAGACACATTATCTTTAAAAAAAAGTCTCCCATTATAAAATGAGAGATGCGGATGCAGAGTTGAAGCCAAATGAACCTTTCGCACGCTCAGTCTTCCCCATCACAAGTAACATCTCCTTTCTTCCAGTTGCCGAGGCCAAGAACATTGTGCCCCTCCGATTCCTCCCTCTCTCTCATGTCTCACTTCCATCTAGTGGGAAATCCTGTCGCCACTACCACCAAAATATCTCAAATCTGACTTTTACCACCTCTGAGGCTTCTAGCCTGGTGCAAGCCAGCGTCATCTCTTGTTAGATGATTGCAATCGCCCCCCAGCTGCTCTTCCTTCTTCCTTCAGCCCTTTCTTTTCTTCAGTCATTTAGATGATCCTTCAGCAATGTTAGCCAGATCACGCTGCTCTTTGACCCCAAATCCCTCCATGACTCTCTTCTCAAAGTAAAATCCCAGATCCTTCCAATGGTCTGTGAGGCATCCCATCACCTCTCTGACTTCATCTCCTCGTTGCTCCCTCCTTTCCAGCCACACTGGCCCCCTTGTTGTCCCTCAAGCACACCAGGCATGTTCCTGCCTCAGGGCCTTTGCACTTGCCAATTTCTCTACCTGGAATGCACTTCTCCCCTGCTTGTCCTCATAGCTCACACATCCACTTCCTTCAGCTTTTTACTCAAATGTTACTTTCTCAGAGAGGCCTGTGCTGCTGACCCTGTCTTAAATTGTACCCCCGACATACACACTTGCCTACTCCACTTCCCTGACTTATTTTTCTCTTGAGAAAAAATTTTTTTTTTAAATTTATATACTTTGTATATTTTCTCTCTCCCCCATTAGAATGTAAGTTCTGCAAGCGCAGGAATTTGGGGGTTTTTCTTTACTGTCTTTTAGTCTCTGCAGTATCCTCAGTGCTTAGAAAGTACCTGGCCCACTAGGGGCCCGATAACCATTTGTGGTGAAATGAATGAATGAATGAACAAATGAATGATTTATTCACTAAGTTACAAAGTGTTAAGAAGAGCTGGAAATGTTAGACCCTATTTGTTGACTTGGCTGGACCTGACGTGCAGTGACACGGAGCAGGGAGGTACACCAGGCTGGGAAAGCTAAACATTCTTTACGGAGATTTCCATTTATGACACGCTCTAGAACACTTGAGCAAACGTAGGCAGCCATGGCCACTGTCACTCTCCAGACACCATCACTTTGACAAGAATATTCAGTTAAACTCTGAATGAGCTCACATTATTAAAAATTAAATTTTGACCTTCCAATCTGGATGTTGTGGACTGAATGTTCGCGTCCCCCCAGAATTCATATGTTGAAACCCTACCTGCCATGTTTTAGGATCTGGGATTTTCAGGAGGTCATTAGGGTTAGATGAGGTCCTGAGGGTGGCGCTCTCATGAGTGGGATTAGTGCCCTCATGAGAGTTGCCAGGGAGCTCGCTTCCCCTTGGTGCTGTCCACCACGTGAGGATACAGTAAGTTGTCAGTCTGCCCCCCAGAAGAGGGCCTTCACTAGAACTTGACAGTGCTGACACCCTGACCTTTGACTTCCAGCCTCCAGAACTGTGAGAAATAAATCCTGCCGTTTGTAAGCCACCCAATGTTCTTGCTACATCAGCCCAAACTGACTAAGACACTGAGTGAAAGTTCTTGTTTTTTTTTTTCAAATTATTGTCTCAAGAAGGAAGAGAAAATGGGTCGGCCCCAAGGCCAAATAGTTACATTCTCATGCTCCGCTTCAGTGGCCCCGGGTTTCGCCAGTTCAGATCCTGAGTACAGACATGGCACTGCTCATCAGGCCATGCTGAGATGGTGTCCCACATGCCACAACCAGAAGGACCTACAACTAGAATATACAACTGTTTACTGGGGGACTTTGGGGAGAAGAAGGGGGAAAAAAAAGATTGGCAATAGACGTTAGCTCAGGTGCTAATGTTAAAAAAAAAGGAAGTTAAAGGAGGCCAGCCAAGTAGACTAGCTTTCCATCTGTAATGGGCTGAACTGTGTCTCTCCTTTCCCCACCTGAAAATTCAGATGTTGAAGTCCTGACCCCCAGGACCTCAGAACATGACTGTATTTGGGGATAGAGACTTTAAAGAGGTCATTAAGATAAAATGAGGTCACTAGGGTGGGCCCTAATCCAGTGTGACTGGTGTCTTTTTTGAGGAGAGAAAGACACATCTAAAAAATACCTTCACCTAAACATCTAGAATAGTGTTTGACAAGATATCTGGGTACCATGGCCTAGTCTTGTTGGCACATAAGATTAACCATCACACAATGCTTGATACATGCATCATGTGAATAGTTGATTGATTGAAATAAGAATTAATTTGGCTTAATTTAAGCTATTGTCACTGAAAGAAAAAAATACACCACTTTAAAAATACTTTAAAATTTCAGGGATTTTTTTAATAGACATATATTTTCTCTAACCCTAATTGTACTTAAGGTGTTCTTATGAGTTAAAAAAAAAATGGGCAAATGTTCTGGATGGTGGTAATGGTTGCACAACTCTATAAAGTTACTAAGAGTTGTTGGATTGTACACTTAAGATGGATGTGTTTTGTGGTATATAAATTATACCTCAGTAAAGCTATTTTTTAAAAAATGAATTGGGCAATATATGCGCTATTAATCATGTAAAAACATTTCTAGTTCATGAAAAACATCCAAACAAGAGAGAATTCTAGGGGCTGAGACAAAACTGGTCTCCACAGTCTTTCAACACAAGTAGAATAAAGTCTGGGGACACTTGAAAAATAATACTACGGACAAAATCCTGATAGGGACAGGAAATAACAAAAAAAAAATTTGTTTCTGTTAACAAAGGTAACAAGTCTTTTCTTATAAATTTGGATGACACTGAAAATGTCGACAGCTTTGGGAAGAAAGGGGCTAAAAAGCATTCTTTGGATTTAGCCACGATGTCACTTGTCTCCTGGAAAGGACTGGAAAAGGACTTCATGCTCAGAAGGACTTCCACCCTGGGCTTCTAGAGACATCTGGAAGAAGGAGCTTCCTTCCTGCCCCTTCTGGTAAAACCTGGAAGATGCAGACAGATACCATGCACTCAACTCTGGGCCCCTCATTTCCTCCCTACAGTCGTGTCATTCTCAACTCGTCCTTTCCTTATTTGTTCTCCTCCTTTCTTCCTGGCACCGCCATCTTTTCTACCATCTTCAACTTTGCCAGTGTTTCTTATCGTTTTTAGGATAAGTGGGATCTTTCTTTTTTCCCATCCTATCAAAAGTTTCCCACCTTCACAGCATGATTGCACTCATCGCAGTCTTTCGACAGGTGTGAAATGAGACTCAAGAAACTAAGGCCACCGCCTGCTCGATTACCCTTCTGAGAAGCCCTGGACTGTGTGAGGACACAGATACAGATGCCCATCACACCTACTGATTCACGTGAGGCCCAGGGACCCACCTGTGCAGACCCCACCCTCAGACGGCACCTCCTGGAAAGGAGATAATTGGAGGAAGAGACAGTTCTGTCACCTTGAGAAATGCTCCTTGAACCCAGGGGTCTGGCTAGGGGACCAGAGTGACAGAGAGGGTGGCAGATGCTGGACACTATGAAAACATGCCTTTCCTGACCACCACCCGGGCCAACTTCTATTAATCGCCTGCTTCCCCCAGCGCCCAGGAGCCAGGGGAAGGTCAGGGCAGCACTGAGGGGCCTGTGGGACCCTCTCTGAAAGGCCTCGCCAGGAGGTCTGGGCTGTCAGCACCACGGGGAGGGCTTGAAGGAAGGGCCAACAGCACACAGTAGGGCTGTGCGCAGCAGGTGCAGCTCTGATGATGTGTGTGAGCTCTCCTTCTCTGCCTTCCCATCCTGTCTGCCCTTCTTTCCCCATCCAGGAGCCCTAGAAGGAATGGCTAGGGAAAAGAAACCCTTGAAAAGCCTGGATTCCCAGCCACACAAGCCAAAAGGACATCTGGATTACTGAGAGTTCAGATTTGCTATAAAGGTGACACGGAGGACACACACCCACACTGAGTGGAGCCTGGGACATTCCAGAGATGCTGGTATATGGAGAAGTGAATCGTTTTCATATATTTATCATTTATCCAGCCACTTTACCAAGCTAACTTATACTAGTTAAAACTTTGAGCTGACTCTCTTGAGTGTTCCAGAACAGCAAGTGCTCAAAGTGTTTAAAACCGAAGGAACAACGCAAAAGCAGCATATATCCTGAGATGGTGATATCTAAGTCGATGATCCTTGAGCACAGTAATGAGGAGTCCTTTGTGG